>NW_024061623.1:0-27500 GCF_016432855.1 Salvelinus namaycush | reverse complement strand
TCCCAGCCAGACCAGTATAGTCCCAGTCAGCTAGACCAGTATAGCCCCAGTCCCAGCTACACCAGTATAGTCCCAGTCCCAGCTACACCAGTATAGTCCCAGTCCCAGCTACACCAGTATAGCCCCAGTCCCAGCTAGACCAGTATAGCCCCAGTCCCAGCCACACCAGTATAGCCCCAGTCCCAGCTAGACCAGTATAGCCCCAGTCCCAGCCAGACCAGTATAGTCCCAGTCAGCTAGACCAGTATAGCCCCAGTCCCAGCTACACCAGTATAGTCCCAGTCCCAGCTACACCAGTATAGTCCCAGTCCCAGCTAGACCAGTATAGTCCCAGTCCCAGCTACACCAGTATAGTCCTAGTCCCAGCTAGACCAGTATAGTCCCAGCTAGACCCGTATAGCCCCAGTCCCAGCTACACCAGTATAGCCCCAGTCCCAGCTACACCAGTATAGTCCCAGCTAGACCAGTATAGCCCCAGTCCCAGCTAGACCAGTATAGTCCCAGCTAGACCAGTATAGCCCCAGTCCCAGCTACACCAGTATAGCCCCAGTCCCAGCTACACCAGTATAGTCCCAGCTACACCAGTATAGCCCCAGTCCCAGCTACACCAGTATAGTCCCAGCTAGACCAGTATAGCCCCAGTCCCAGCTAGACCAGTATAGTCCCAGCTAGACCAGTATAGCCCCAGTCCCAGCTACACCAGTATAGCCCCAGTCCCAGCTACACCAGTATAGCCCCAGTCCCAGCTACACCAGTATAGCCCCAGTCCCAGCTACACCAGT
Organism: Salvelinus namaycush; assembly: GCF_016432855.1. Lineage (NCBI taxonomy): Eukaryota > Metazoa > Chordata > Actinopteri > Salmoniformes > Salmonidae > Salvelinus > Salvelinus namaycush. Next base: position 26,718 of record NW_024061623.1, on the reverse strand, counting down.
ATAGCCCCAGTCCCAGCTAGACCAGTATAGTCCCAGTCAGCTAGACCAGTATAGTCCCAGCTACACCAGTATAGTCCCAGTCAGCTATACCAGTATAGCCCCAGTCCCAGCTACACCAGTTTAGTCCCAGTCAGCTAGACCAGTATAGTCCCAGTCCCAGCTAGACCAGTATAGTCCCAGTCCCAGCTAGACCAGTATAGTCCCAGTCAGCTAGACCAGTATAGCCCCAGTCCCAGCTAGACCAGTATAGTCCCAGTCCCAGCTAGACCAGTATAGCCCCAGTCCCAGCTACACCAGTATAGCCCCAGTCCCAGCCACACCAGTATAGCCCCAGTCCCAGTCACACCAGTATAGCCCCAGTCCCAGCTACACCAGTATAGTCCCAGTCCCAGCTACACCAGTATAGCCCCAGTCCCAGCTAGACCAGTATAGTCCCAGTCAGCTAGACCAGTAGAGCCCCAGTCAGCTAGATCAGTTTAGTCCCAGTCAGCTAGACCATTATAGCCCCAGTCCCAGCTACACCAGTATAGCCCCAGTCCCAGCTAGACCAGTATAGCCCCAGTCCCAGCCACACCAGTATAGCCCCAGTCCCAGCTACACCAGTATAGCCCCAGTCCCAGCCAGACCAGTATAGTCCCAGTCAGCTAGACCAGTATAGCCCCAGTCCCAGCTACACCAGTATAGTCCCAGTCCCAGCTACACCAGTATAGTCCCAGTCCCAGCTACACCAGTATAGCCCCAGTCCCAGCTAGACCAGTATAGCCCCAGTCCCAGCCACACCAGTATAGTCCCAGTCAGCTAGACCAGTATAGCCCCAGTCCCAGCTACACCAGTATAGTCCCAGTCCCAGCTAGACCAGTATAGCCCCAGTCCCAGCCAGACCAGTATAGTCCCAGTCAGCTAGACCAGTATAGTCCCAGTCCCAGCTAGACCAGTATAGTCCCAGTCCCAGCTAGACCAGTATAGTCCCAGTCCCAGCCACACCAGTATAGCCCCAGTCCCAGCTAGACCAGTATAGCCCCAGTCCCAGCTAGACCAGTATAGCCCCAGTCCCAGCCACACCAGTATAGCCCCAGTCCCAGCTACACCAGTATATTCCCAGTCCCAGCTACACCAGTATAGTCCCAGTCCCAGCTACACCAGTATAGCCCCAGTCCCAGCTACACCAGTATAGCCCCAGTCCCAGCTACACCAGTATAGCCCCAGTCCCAGCTACACCAGTATAGTCCCAGTCCCAGCTAGACCAGTATAGTCCCAGTCCCAGCTAGACCAGTATAGCCCCAGTCCCAGCTAGACCAGTATAGCCCCAGTCCCAGCTAGACCAGTATAGTCCCAGTCCCAGCTACACCAGTATAGTCCCAGTCAGCTAGACCAGTATAGTCCCAGTCCCAGCTAGACCAGTATAGTCCCAGTCCCAGTCAGCTAGACCAGTATAGTCCCAGTCCCAGCTAGACCAGTATAGTCCCAGTCCCAGCTACACCAGTATAGTCCCAGTCCCAGTCAGCTAGACCAGTATAGTCCCAGTCCCAGTCAGCTAGACCAGTATAGTCCCAGTCCCAGCTACACCAGTATAGTCCCAGTCAGCTAGACCAGTATAGTCCCAGTCCCAGCTACACCAGTATAGTCCCAGTCCCAGCTAGACCAGTATTGCCCCAGTCCCAGCTAGACCAGTATAGCCCCAGTCCCAGCTACACCAGTATAGCCCCAGTCCCAGCTACACCAGTATAGTCCCAGTCCCAGCTACACCAGTATAGCCCCAGTCCCAGCTAGACCAGTATAGCCCCAGTCCCAGCTACACCAGTATAGCCCCAGTCCCAGCTACACCAGTATAGTCCCAATCCCAGCTAGACCAGTATAGTCCCAGTCAGCTACACCAGTATAGTCCCAGTCCCAACTACACCAGTATAGTCCCAGTCAGCTAGACCAGTATATCCCCAGTCCCAGCTAGACCAGTATAGCCCCAGTCCCAGTCCCAGCTACACCAGTATAGCCCCAGTCCCAGCTACACCAGTATAGTCCCAGTCCCAGCTAGACCAGTATAGTCCCAGTCCCAGCTAGACCAGTATAGCCCCAGTCCCAGCTAGACCAGTATAGTCCCAGTCAGCTAGACCAGTATAGCCCCAGTCCCAGCTAGACCAGTATAGCCCCAGTCCCAGCTAGACCAGTATAGTCCCAGTCCCAGTCCCAGCTACACCAGTATAGCCCCAGTCCCAGCTACATCAGTATAGTCCCAGTCCCAGTCCCAGCTACACCAGTATAGCCCCAGTCCCAGCTACACCAGTATAGCCCCAGTCCCAGCTAGACCAGTATAGTCCCAGCTAGACCAGTATAGTCCCAGTCAGCTAGACCAGTATAGCCCCAGTCCCAGCTAGACCAGTATAGCCCCAGTCCCAGCTACACCAGTATAGCTCCAGTCCCAGCTACACCAGTATAGCCCCAGTCCCAGCTAGACCAGTATAGCCCCAGTCCCAGCTACACCAGTATAGCTCCAGTCCCAGCATGCCATAATGGTTTCTGTGACAGCATGGGCAGTGAACAAACTATCCTAGATGTGTCCATCTAGAGGCATCTTTCCAACTCTATGCTAGCGACCTAGTTCATCTTGTTTAAAGATCAGGGGGTATTGTTGGGAAAATGATTTTGGCGGCGAGCGAGGGAGGGCCAACTCACATTTCAAAGACGTTAGCGAACAGAACAGGTGTAATTTCATCTCCTTAACTCGCCCTCGTTCTGACAACACCATATCTCTCTCTCTCTCTCTCTCTTATTCATTGGCTCCCTCTCTATCTCTCTCTGTCAATCTCTCTCTCTCTCTCTCTCTTATTCATTGGCTCCCTCTCTATCTCTCTCTGTCAATCTCTCTCTCTCTCTCTCTCCGCCCTGCCCTTCCCTGCCGTGCCAGCTCAGAGAATAACAATTGTGTAAAGTAGGCCAGAGTAGAAATATGTGTTGTTTTTCTGTTGTCTTTCTGTTCTTCTCTCAGACCTGTTCTGGTTCTATTTCGGGTTTAGATTACCTCTGTGCTCTGACACACACACACACACACACGCACACACACGCACACGCACACACACACACACTACACGCACCAACCCCTGCCACTGTCACCCGACTATCAAATATGAATGTGTGTGTTTCCCCCACTATATTAGCATCAGCTTATAGATGTGTGTCGTTGATCAGGTGAATATGAGGAGAGGCTCAGATATATTGTCGTATTTACAGAGACAAAGAGAGGAAGGGGGACCGGGGGGAGATTTGCTTACAGTTTATCAGTGGTGGAAAAAGTACCCAAATCTCATACTTGAGTAAAAGTAAAGATACCATAAATAGAAAATTACTCAAGTAAAAGTGAAAGTCACCCAGTAAAATACTACTTGAGTAAAAGTCTAAAAGTATTTGTTTTGAAATATTCCTCAAGTATCAATCGATAATGTTAATATACTTAAGTATCAAAAGTAAAGTATGAATCACAGATGATTTACTGATGGCTGGGGGGCACCCTCCAACACTCAGACATTATTTACAAACAAAGCGTGTGTGTTCAGCGAGTCCGCCATCTCAGAGGCCGTTGAGATGACCAGGTGATGTTGCGTGAATTGCTAAGCGTTCTTGCTAAGCATTTAAAATGTAACGGGTACTTTTGTATGTCAGGGACAATGTATGGAGTAACAAGTACATTATTTTATTATAGGAATGTAAATGGAGTAAAAATGAAAGTTGTAAATAGTAAAGTAAATTACAGATAACCCCAAAAAACTTCTGAAGTAGTACTTTAAAGTATTTTTTTCACCAATGCAGATTTGACTATACATTTACATTTTATTCATTTAGCAGACGCTCTTATACAGAACAACAGAAAGAGAGAGACAGAGCTTGGGAAACAGAAATACAGAGACAGAGCTTGGGAAACAGAAAGAGAGAGTGAGACAGAGCTTGGGAAACAGAAAGAGAGAGAGACATAGCTTGGGAAACAGAAAGACAGAGAGAGAGCTTGGGAAACAGAAAGACAGAGAGACATAGCTTGGGAAACAGAAAGACAGAGAGACAGAGCTTGGGAAACAGAAAGACAGAGAGACATAGCTTGGGAAACAGAAAGACAGAGAGACATAGCTTGGGAAACAGAAAGAGAGAGAGAGACAGAGCTTGGGAAACAGAAAGACAGAGACAGAGCTTGGGAAACAGAGAGACAGAGACAGAGCTTGGGAAACAGAAAGAGAGAGACAGAGCTTGGGAAACAGAGAGACAAAGACAGAGCTTGGGAAACAGAGAGACAGAGACAGAGCTTGGGAAACAGAAAGACAGAGACAGAGCTTGGGAAACAGAAAGACAGAGAGACAGAGCTTGGGAAACAGAAAGACAGAGACAGAGCTTGGGAAACAGAAATACAGAGACAGAGCTTGGGAAACAGAAAGACAGAGAGACATAGCTTGGGAAACAGAAAGAGAGAGACAGAGCTTGGGAAACAGAAAGAGAGAGTGAGACAGAGCTTGGGAAACAGAGAGACAGAGACAGAGCTTGGGAAACAGAAAGACAGAGAGACAGAGCTTGGGAAACAGAAAGACAGAGACAGAGCTTGGGAAACAGAGAGACAGAGACAGAGCTTGGGAAACAGAAAGACAGAGAGACAGAGCTTGGGAAACAGAAAGACAGAAAGACAGAGACAGAGCTTGGGAAACAGAAAGACAGAGACAGAGCTTGGGAAACAGAAAGACAGAGACAGAGCTTGGGAAACAGAAAGACAGAGACAGAGCTTGGGAAACAGAAAGACAGAGACAGAGCTTGGGAAACAGAAAGACAGAGACAGAGCTTGGGAAACAGAAAGACAGAGACAGAGCTTGGGAAACAGAAAGACAGAGACAGAGCTTGGGAAACAGAAAGACAGAGAGACAGAGCTTCGGAAACAGAAAGAGAGAGTGAGACAGAGCTTGGGAAACAGAAAGACAGAGACAGAGCTTTGGAAACAGAAAGACAGAGACAGAGCTTGGGAAACAGAAAGACAGAGACAGAGCTTGGGAAACAGAAAGACAGAGACAGAGCTTGGGAAACAGAAAGAGAGAGACAGAGCTTGGGAAACAGAAAGAGAGAGACAGAGCTTGGGAAACAGAAATACAGAGACAGAGCTTGGGAAACAGAAAGACAGAGAGACATAGCTTGGGAAACAGAAAGAGAGAGACAGAGCTTGGGAAACAGAAAGAGAGAGACAGAGCTTGGGAAACAGAAAGAGAGAGACAGAGCTTGGGAAACAGAAAGAGAGAGTGAGACAGAGCTTGGGAAACAGAAAGAGAGAGAGACAGAGCTTGGGAAACAGAAAGACAGAGACAGAGCTTGGGAAACAGAAAGACAGAGACAGAGCTTGGGAAACAGAAAGACAGAGAGACATAGCTTGGGAAACAGAAAGACAGAGACAGAGCTTGGGAAACAGAAGGAGAGAGAGACAGAGCTTGGAAAACAGAAAGACAGAGACAGAGCTTGGGAAACAGAAAGACAGAGACAGAGCTTGGGAAACAGAAAGACAGAGACAGAGCTTGGGAAACAGAAAGACAGAGACAGAGCTTGGGAAACAGAAAGACAGAGAGACAGAGCTTGGGAAACAGAAAGACAGAGACAGAGCTTGGGAAACAGAAAGACAGAGACAGAGCTTGGGAAACAGAGAGACAGAGAGACAGAGCTTGGGAAACAGAAAGACAGAGACAGAGCTTGGGAAACAGAAAGACAGAGACAGAGCTTGGGAAACAGAGAGACAGAGAGACAGAGCTTGGGAAACAGAAAGACAGAGACAGAGCTTGGGAAACAGAAAGACAGAGACAGAGCTTGGGAAACAGAGAGACAGAGGTCAGAGGTCAGACAGTGAAACAGTGCTGCTTGCTTTGCGACGTTGTGTTAAATATATCCTCATTACACCACAAATAAGTAACAATAGTGTTTTACAAATGTCCCATCTTGATCATCCTGTTGTTACAGGAATGTTCCGGCACAGCAGGAAAATCAAACGTGTAGTTTATTCAAGATTTAAAAAGGATTTGCAAAGTTTAGTAATTTCCAATAAATGTAAGACCTACTTTGCCCTAACGAAAAAAACTATTGTCACCCTCTTACAAAAAAAAATCCATGAATTATAATCCACATAATAATTGACATGTCCTCTTGCTGCAGGATTATTTTCCTGCTGTGAGAAACCGGGTCATCTGTAGGTGTCCTACGGTATGTATATCTGGTGTAGAACACAAATAGACATGTGTCTCTCTCTCTGATAACTATCACTTTGTCCAGATAACTTCAAAAAAAGGTAACATCTAATCGAGACTGACGCTCACACCCCTCTGCTCTCTTCATCATGTCTGAGAAGGTCTGAAAGAGCCCTGATTGAAGTCTCCATTCTGTCGGCTAGAGAGAGAAGGAGGGAGAGATAGAGAAGGAGGGAGAGATAGAGAAGGAGGGAGAGATAGAGAAGGAGGGAGAGATAGAGAAGGAGGGAGAGAGAAGAAGGAGGAAAGGGAGAGCAAGAAAGAGCTGGTTGGCTGCTCTAGAAAAGGGGGGAGGAAAGAGTGAGAGAGTGGAGGAGGTGTGAGGCAGGGTTTTTAATGTGGAGGAGAGAGAGTGGAGGAGATGTGAGGCAGGGTTTTTAATGTGGAGGAGAGAGAGTGGAGGAGGTGTGAGGCAGTGTTTTTAATGTGGAGGAGAGAGAGTGGAGGTGGTGTGAGGCAGGGTTTTAAATGTGGAGGAGAGAGAGTGGAGGAGATGTGAGGTGTGAGGCAGGGTTTTTAATGTGGAGGAGAGAGAGTGGAGGAGGTGTGAGGTGTGAGGCAGGGTTTTTAATGTGGAGGAGAGAGAGTGGAGGAGGTGTGAGGTGTGAGGCAGGGTTTTTAATGTGGAGGAGAGAGAGTGGAGGAGGTGTGAGGCAGGGTTTTTAATGTGGAGGAGAGAGAGTGGAGGTGGTGTGAGGCAGGGTTTTTAATGTGGAGGAGAGAGAGTGGAGGAGGTGTGAGGCAGGGTTTTTAATGTGGAGGAGAGAGAGTGGAGGAGGTGGTGTGAGGCAGGGTTTTAAATGTGGAGGAGAGAGAGTGGAGGAGGTGTGAGGCAGGGTTTTTAATGTGGAGGAGAGAGAGTGGAGGAGGTGTGAGGCAGGGTTTTTAACGTGGAGGAGAGAGAGAGTGGAGGAGGTGTGAGGCAGGGTTTTTAATGTGGAGGAGAGAGAGTGGAGGAGGTGTGAGGCAGTGTTTTTAATGTGGAGGAGAGAGAGTGGAGGAGGTGTGAGGCAGGGTTTTTAATGTGGAGGAGAGAGAGTGGAGGAGGTGGTGTGAGGCAGGGTTTTAAATGTGGAGGAGAGAGAGTGGAGGAGGTGTGAGGCAGGGTTTTTAATGTGGAGGAGAGAGAGTGGAGGAGGTGTGAGGCAGGGTTTTTAATGTGGAGGAGAGAGAGTGGAGGAGGTGTGAGGCAGGGTTTTTAATGTGGAGGAGAGAGTGGAGGAGGAGGTGTGAGGCAGGGTTTTTAATGTGGAGGAGAGAGAGTGGAGGAGGTGGTGTGAGGCAGGGTTTTTAATGTGGAGGAGAGAGAGTGGAGGAGGTGTGAGGCAGGGTTTTTAATGTGGAGGAGAGAGTGGAGGAGGAGGTGTGAGGCAGGGTTTTTAATGTGGAGGAGAGAGAGTGGAGGAGGTGTGAGGCAGGGTTTTTAATGTGGAGGAGAGAGAGTGGAGGAGGTGTGAGGCAGGGTTTTTAATGTGGAGGAGAGAGAGTGGAGGAGGTGTGAGGCAGGGTTTTTAACGTGGAGGAGAGAGAGAGTGGAGGAGGTGTGAGGCAGGGTTTTTAATGTGGAGGAGAGAGAGTGGAGGAGGTGTGAGGCAGGGTTTTTAATGTGGAGGAGAGAGAGTGGAGGAGGTGTGAGGCAGGGTTTTTAATGTGGAGGAGAGAGAGTGGAGGAGGTGTGAGGCAGGGTTTTTAATGTGGAGGAGAGAGAGTGGAGGAGGTGTGAGGCAGGGTTTTTAATGTGGAGGAGAGAGAGTGGAGGAGGTGTGAGGCAGGGTTTTTAATGTGGAGGAGAGAGAGTGGAGGAGGTGTGAGGCAGGGTTTTTAATGTGGAGGAGAGTGGAAGAGGTGTGAGGCAGGGTTTTTAATGTGGAGGAGAGAGAGTGGAGGAGATGTGAGGCAGGGTTTTTAATGTGGAGGAGAGAGAGTGGAGGAGGAGGTGTGAGGCAGGGTTTTTAATGTGGAGGAGAGAGAGTGGAGGAGGTGTGAGGCAGGGTTTTTAATGTGGAGGAGAGAGAGTGGAGGAGGTGTGAGGCAGGGGTTTTAATGTGGAGGAGAGAGAGTGGAGGAAGTGTGAGGCAGGTTTTTAATGTGGAGTAGAGAGAGTGGAGGAGGTGTGAGGCAGGGGTTTTAATGTGGAGGAGAGTGGAGGAGGTGTGAGGCAGGGTTTTTAATGTGGAGGAGAGAGAGAGTGGAGGAGGTGTGAGGCAGGGTTTTTAATGTGGAGGAGAGAGAGTGGAGGAGGTGTGAGGCAGGGTTTTTAATGTGGAGGAGAGAGAGTGGAGGAGGTGTGAGGCAGGGTTTTTAATGTGGAGGAGAGAGAGTGGAGGAGGTGTGAGGCAGGGTTTTTAACGTGGAGGAGAGAGAGAGTGGAGGAGGTGTGAGGCAGGGTTTTTAATGTGGAGGAGAGAGAGTGGAGGAGGTGTGAGGCAGGGTTTTTAATGTGGAGGAGAGAGAGTGGAGGAGGTGTGAGGCAGGGTTTTTAATGTGGAGGAGAGAGAGTGGAGGAGGTGTGAGGCAGGGTTTTTAATGTGGAGGAGAGAGAGTGGAGGAGGTGTGAGGCAGGGTTTTTAATGTGGAGGAGAGAGAGTGGAGGAGGTGTGAGGCAGGGTTTTTAATGTGGAGGAGAGAGAGTGGAGGAGGTGTGAGGCAGGGTTTTTAATGTGGAGGAGAGTGGAAGAGGTGTGAGGCAGGGTTTTTAATGTGGAGGAGAGAGAGTGGAGGAGATGTGAGGCAGGGTTTTTAATGTGGAGGAGAGAGAGTGGAGGAGGAGGTGTGAGGCAGGGTTTTTAATGTGGAGGAGAGAGAGTGGAGGAGGTGTGAGGCAGGGTTTTTAATGTGGAGGAGAGAGAGTGGAGGAGGTGTGAGGCAGGGGTTTTAATGTGGAGGAGAGAGAGTGGAGGAGGTGTGAGGCAGGGTTTTTAATGTGGAGTAGAGAGAGTGGAGGAGGTGTGAGGCAGGGGTTTTAATGTGGAGGAGAGTGGAGGAGGTGTGAGGCAGGGGTTTTAATGTGGAGGAGAGAGAGTGGAGGAGGTGTGAGGCAGGGTTTTTAATGTGGAGAAGAGAGAGTGGAGGAGGTGTGAGGCAGGGTTTTTAATATGGAGGAGAGAGTGGAGGAGGTGTGAGGCAGGGTTTTTAATGTGGAGGAGAGAGAGTGGAGGAGGTGTGAGACAGGGTTTTTAATGTGGAGGAGAGAGTGGAGGAGGAGGTAAAGAGGCAGGGTTTTTAATGTGGAGGAGAGAGAGTGGAGGAGGTGTGAGGCAGGGTTTTTAATGTGGAGGAGAGAGTGGAGGAGGTGTGAGGCAGGGTTTTTAATGTGGAGGAGAGAGTGGAGGAGGTGTGAGGCAGGGTTTTTAATGTGGAGGAGAGAGTGGAGGAGGTGTGAGGCAGGGTTTTTAATGTGGAGGAGAGAGTGGAGGAGGTGTGAGGCAGGGTTTTTAATGTGGAGAAGAGAGAGTGGAGGAGGTGTGAGGCAGGGTTTTTAATGTGGAGGAGAGAGAGTGGAGGAGGTGTGAGGCAGGGTTTTTAATGTGGAGGAGAGATTGGAGGAGGTAAAGAGGAATGAAAAGGAACAAATTGTATTTTAGCCAGCGCGGCCTTTTCCTCTGGTGCTGAGGGAGAGAGCTGAGTGTAGCAAGCATCCCTGTGTGTGTGTGTGTGTGTGTGTGTGTATGTGTGTGTGTGTGTGTGTGTGTGTGTGTGTGTGTGTGTGTGTGTGTGTGTGTGTGTGTGTGTGTGTGTGTGTGTGTGTGTGTGTGTGTGTGTGTGTGTGTGTGTGACCACAGACCAGGCCAGAGGAGGAAGGAGGTCAGGTTTCACCCTTAGAACACACTCACACACACACACACACACACACACACACACACACACACACACACACACACACACTCTCACACACACACACACACACACACTCACACACACACATTCTGCAGCTAAATAGGAGCGGGTTGGGGCTCTGATTGCCAAGGTTGGGTTGGCGTTGCAGATAGACTCTCCAAATCTGCCCGACGACACAACACAACTCACCCAGGCTGCTGGGGGGGGGGGGGGATTAGATTGTATTCTTATGTTCTTGTTTAATTTCTATTAACTCACAGCAACTAAAGTCATGAAAAACACAGTTTATATACTACACACTGCAAAGCATAGACGTACTACTCTCTGTGGAATAGAAGAAACTATACCATATCAGCTCTATACACTGTAGTTCTATATCAGCTCTATACCCTGTAGTTCTATATCAGCTCTATATGCTGTAAATTCTATATCAGCTCTATACGATGTAGTTCTATATCAGCTCTATACGCTGTAGTTCTATATCAGCTCTATACGCTGGAGTTCTATATCAGCTCTATACGCTGTAGTTCTATATCAGCTCTATACGCTGTAGTTCTATATCAGCTCTATACGCTGTAGTTCTATATCAGCTCTATACGCTGTAGTTCTATATCAGCTCTATACGCCGTAGTTCTATATCAGTTCTATACCCTGTAGTTCTATATCAGCTCTATACGCTGTAGTTCTATATCAGCTCTATACGCTGTAGTTCTATATCAGCTCTATACGCTCTAGTTCTATATCAGCTCTATATGCTGTAGTTCTATATCAGCTCTATATGTTGTAGTTCTATATCAGCTCTATACCCTGTAGTTCTATATCAGCTCTATTCGCTGTAGTTCTATATCAGCTCTATACGCTCTAGTTCTATATCAGCTCTATACGCTCTAGTTCTATATCAGCTCTATACGCTCTAGTTCTATATCAGCTCTATATGCTCTAGTTCTATATCAGCTCTATATGCTCTAGTTCTATATCAGCTCTATACGCTGTAGTTCTATATCAGCTCTATACCCTGTAGTTCTATATCAGCTCTATACGCTCTAGTTCTATATCAGCTCTATACGCTCTAGTTCTATATCAGCTCTATACGCTGTAGTTCTATATCAGCTCTATACCCTGTAGTTCTATATCAGCTTTATACGCTGTAGTTCTATATTAGCTCTATACCCTGTAGTTCTATATCAGCTCTATACGCTGTAGTTCTATATCAGCTCCTTGCACGGTCCTCAGTTTGCGTGTGTGAGTGTGTGTGCGTGTGTGAGTGTGTGTGAGTGTGTTTGAGTGAGTGTGTGTGAGTGTGCATGTGTGTGCGTGTGTGAGTGTGTGTGAGTGTGTGTGCGTGCGCCCGTGTCTGTGTGTCTCTGTATGTCTGTGTGTGTGTGTCTCTGTGTGTGTGTGTGTGTCTCTGTGTGTCTCTCTGTGTGTGTGTGTGTGTGTGTGTGTGTGTGCCTCCGTCCGCGTGCGTGTGTCAGTTCATGGTACGGTCCTGTCTCAGACTGGGGTCTGGTGAAACGCTCATCTGTGATTGGTTAGGGGCTGGAACGGAGAAGGAAATGAAACTGAAACAGTTGTTCTTTGGTTCTGTCCCTCCAGAGGTTCTTCTTCTGGGGTCATCATATTAATACTGTGTCCCAAATGGCACCCTATTCCCTATATAGTGCACTACTTTAGACCAGGCTTATGGTCTTTGCTCTGGGCGTTGCCCTGGTCAAAAGTGGTGCACTATTATATTACCAAAGCAAGATAAATGACATAAAACTATTGAGAATGGTAGCAGACTGTATTACCACCAGGTATAGACAACCTTGATGGGAAACTATTGAGAATGGTAGCAGACTGTATTACCACCAGGTATAGACAACCTAGATGGTAAACTATAGAGAATGGTAGCAGACTGTATTACCACCAGGTAGAGACAACCTAGATGGGAAACTATTGAGAATGGTAGCAGACTGTATTACCACCAGGTATAGACAACCTAGATGGTAAACTATTGAGAATGGTAGCAGACTGTATTACCACCAGGTATAGACTACCTAGATGGGAAACTATTGAGAATGGTAGCAGACTGTATTACCACCAGGTATAGACAACCTTGATGGGAAACTATTGAGAATGGTAGCAGACTGTATTACCACACTATTGAGAGTATGGTCAAGTGATACGGTCAAGTGATATGGTCAAGTAATATGGTCAAGTGATATGGTCAAGTGATATGGTCAAGTGATATGGTCAAGTAATATGGTCAAGTGATACGGTCAAGTGATATGGTCAAGTGATATGGTCAAGTGATATGGTCAAGTAATATGGTCAAGTGATACGGTCAAGTAATATGGTCAAGTGATATGGTCAAGTGATATGGTCAAGTGATATGGTCAAGTGATATGGTCAAGTAATACGGTCAAGTAATACGGTCAAGTGATATGGTCAAGTAATATGGTCAAGTGATATGGTCAAGTGATATGGTCAAGTGATATGGTCAAGTGATATGGTCAAGTAATATGGTCAAGTGATACGGTCAAGTGATACGGTCAAGTGATATGGTCAAGTAATATGGTCAAGTAATACGGTCAAGTAATACGGTCAAGTAATACGGTCAAGTGATATGGTCAAGTGATATGGTCAAGTGATATGGTCAAGTGATATGGTCAAGTGCAGCAAAGAAAGACCTAGAAAAGCTGCAGCCGGCTCCTTAACTGCACAGAGCTGCACATCAACGTCATGAATCACAGCCTTTCCTGGTTGACGGTTGATGGAGAGATTAACTGCTTCTCTTCTGGAGATGAGAAATATTACCGTGATGAAAAATCCAGATCGGCTGCACAATCAAATAACATTCAGCTCCGACACCTATAAACCACCAGGCATGCCACCAGGGGTCTCTTCACAGTCCCCTGGTCCAGAATGAATTCACAGCAACAGCGTTTGCTGTTTGTTTTGGTTGTGTTACAGATTATTCTGTGCCCAATAGAAATGAATGGTAAATAATGTAGTGTCATTTTTAAGTCTCTTTATTGTAAATAAAAATGGAATATGTTTCTAAACACTTCTACATTAATGTGGAAGCTACCATGATTACAGATAATCATGAATGAATTGAATAATGAGTGAATATTGATGAGTGAGAAAGTTAGAGACATAACTATCATACTATACTATCATGTTAACCTGGTATAACCTGGTTATACTGCTCTGTTACCCTGGTTATAATGCTCTGTCACCCTGGTTATAATGCTCTGTTACCCTGGTTATAATGCTCTGTTACCCTGGTTATAATGCTCTGTTACCCTGGTTATAATGCTTGGTTACCCTGGTTATAATGCTCTGTCACCCTGGTTATAATGCCCTGTTACCCTGGTTATATTGCTCTGTTACCCTGGTTATATTGCTCTGTTACCCTGGTTATAATGCTCTGTTACCCTGGTTATAATGCACTGTTACCCTGGTTATAATGCTTGGTTACCCTGGTTATAATGCTCTGTCACCCTGGTTATAATGCTCTGTTACCCTGGTTATAATGCTCTGTTACCCAGGTTATAATGCTCTGTCACCCTGGTTATAATGCTCTGTTACCCAGGTTATAATGCTCTGTCACCCTGGTTATAATGTCCTGTTACCCTGGTTATAATGCTCTGTCACCCTGGTTATAATGCTCTGTCACCCTGGTTATAATGCCCTGTTACCCTGGTTATAATGCTCTGTCACCCTGGTTATAATGCCCTGTTACCCTGGTTATATTGCTCTGTTACCCTGGTTATATTGCTCTGTTACCCTGGTTATAATGCTCTGTTACCCTGGTTATAATGCTTGGTTACCCTGGTTATAATGCTCTGTTACCCTGGTTATATTGCTCTGTTACCCTGGTTATAATGCTCTGTTACCCTGGTTATAATGCTTGGTTACCCTGGTTATAATGCTCTGTTACCCTGGTTATAATGCTCTGTTACCCTGGTTATAATGCTTGGTTACCCTGGTTATAATGCTCTGTTACCCTGGTTATAATGCTCTGTTACCCTGGTTATATTGCTCTGTTACCCTGGTTATAATGCTCTGTTACCCTGGTTATAATGCTCTGTTACCCAGGTTATAATGCTCTGTCACCCTGGTTATAATGCTCTGTTACCCAGGTTATAATGCTCTGTCACCCTGGTTATAATGTCCTGTTACCCTGGTTATAATGCTCTGTCACCCTGGTTATAATGCTCTGTCACCCTGGTTATAATGCCCTGTTACCCTGGTTATAATGCTCTGTCACCCTGGTTATAATGCCCTGTTACCCTGGTTATATTGCTCTGTTACCCTGGTTATATTGCTCTGTTACCCTGGTTATATTGCTCTGTTACCCTGGTTATAATGCTTGGTTACCCTGGTTATAATGCTCTGTTACCCTGGTTATAATGCTCTGTTACCCTGGTTATATTGCTCTGTTACCCTGGTTATAATGCTCTGTTACCCTGGTTATAATGCTTGGTTACCCTGGTTATAATGCTCTGTTACCCTGGTTATAATGCTCTGTTACCCTGGTTATAATGCTTGGTTACCCTGGTTATAATGCTCGGTTACCCTGGTTATAATGCTCTGTTACCCTGGTTATATTGCTCTGTCACCCTGGTTATAATGCTCTGTTACCCTGGTTATAATGCTCTGTCACCCTGGTTATAATGCTCTGTCACCCTGGTTATAATGCCCTGTTACCCTGGTTATAATGCTCCGTTCAGGGGGCCGGATGGTCAGGGGGCCGGATGGTCAGGGGGCCGGATGGTCAGGGGGCCGGATGGTCAGGGGGCCAGGTAGGAGTGGGTGTTCTCAGAGCGAGGGTGATGCAGCCTTGGCTCTTATCTACCTACTGTGTCTTCAGAGTATTCACACCTCTTGACTTATTTCACATTTTACACAATACCCCATAATTCAAAGTGTAATTATGTTTTAAGAATTTATATACCACATCAGTCACCATCTTCATCAATAAGTGCATCGGTGACGTTGTCCCCACAGTGACCGTACATACCCCAACCAGAAGCCATGGATTACAGGCAACATCTGCACTGAGCTAAAGGGTAGAGCTGCCTCTTTCAAGGAGCGGGACTCTAACCCGGTCGCTTTTAAGAAATCCCGCTATGCCCTCAGACGAACCATCAAACAGGCAAAGCGTCAATACAGGAGTAAGATCCAATCGTACTACACCGGCTCCGATGCTCGTCGGATGTGGCAGGGCTTGCAAACTATTACAGACTACAAAGGGAAGCCCAGCCGCGAGCTGCCCAGTGACACAAGCCTACCAGACGAGCTAAATCACTTCTATGCTCGCTTCGAGGCAAGCAACACTGAAGGATGCATGAGAGCATCAGCTGTTCCAGACAACTGTGTGATCACGCTCTCCATAGCCGATGTGAGTAAGACTTTTAAACAGGTCAACATTCACAAGGACGCTGAGCCAGACAGATTACCAGGACGTGTACTCCAAGCATGCGCTGACCAACTGGCAAGTGTCTTCACTGACATTTTCAGCTTGTCCCTGGCTGAGTGAAGTAATACCTACATATTTTAAGCAGACCACCATAGTCCCTGTGCCCAAGAACACCAAGGTAACCTGCCTAAATGACTACTGACCCGTATCACTCACGTCTGTAGCCATGAAGTGCTTTGAAAGGCTGGTCATGGCTCACATCAACAGCATCATCCCAGAAACCCTAGACCCGACTCCAATTTGCATACCGCTCCCAACAGATCCACAGATGACGCAATCTCTATTACACTCAACACAACCATGGTAGGCCTGATCACCGACAATGATGAGACAGCCTATAGGCAGGGGGTCAGAGACCTGGCAGTGTGGTTCCAGGACAACAACCTCTCCCTCAACGTGATCAAGACAAAGGATTGTAGACTACAGGAAAAGGAGGACTGAGCACGCCCCCATTCTCATCGACAGGGCTGTAGTGGAGCAGGTTGAGAGCTTCAAGTTCCTTGGTGTCCACATCACCAACAAACTAACATGGTCCTAACATACCAAGACAGTCGTGAAGAGGACACGACAACACCTATTCCCCCTCGGGAGACTGAAAAGATTTGGCATGGGTCCTCAGATGCTCAAAAGGTTCTACAGCTGCACCATTGAGAGCATCCTGACTGGTTGCATCACCGACTGGTATGGCAACTGCTCTGCCTCCGACTGCAAGGCGATACAGAGGGTAGTTTGTACGGCCCAGTACATCACTGGGGCTAAGCAGCCTGCCATCCAGGACATCTATACCAGGCGGTGTCAGAGGAAGGCCCTAAAGACACCCTAGTCATAGACTGTTCTCTCTGCTACCGCACGGCAAGCGGTACCGGAGTGCCAAATCTAGGTCCAAAATCCCTCTTAACAGCTTCTACCCCCAAGCCGTAAGACTTCTGAACAGCTAATTAAATAGCTACCCGGACTATTTACATTGACCCCCCCTGTTTTTTTTACTCTGCTGCTACTCACTGTTTATTATCTATGCATAGTCACTTCACCCCTACTTACATCTACCCCCGCACATTGACTCTGTACCGGTACCCCCTGTATGTAGCCTCATTACTAACCTGTACCCCAGCACATTGACTCTGTACCGGTACCCCCTGTATGTAGCCTCATTACTAACCTGTACCCCAGCACATTGACTCTGTACCGGTACCCTCTGTATGTAGCCTCATTACTAACCTGTACCCCAGCACATTGACTCTGTACCGGTACCCCCTGTATGTAGCCTCATTACTAACCTGTACCCCAGCACATTGACTCTGTACCGGTACCCCCTGTATGTAGCCTCATTACTAACCTGTACCCCAGCACATTGACTCTGTACCGGTACCCCCTGTATGTAGCCTCATTACTAACCTGTACCCCAGCACATTGACTCTGTACCGGTACCCCCTGTATGTAGCCTCATTACTAACCTGTACCCCAGCACATTGACTCTGTACCGGTACCCCTTGTATGTAGCCTCATTACTAACCTGTACCCCAGCACATTGACTCTGTACCGGTACCCCTTGTATGTAGCCTCATTACTAACCTGTACCCCAGCACATTGACTCTGTACCGGTACCCCCTGTATGTAGCCTCATTACTAACCTGTACCCCCGCACATTGACTCGGTACCGGTACTCCCTGTATATAGCCTCATTACTAACCTGTACCCCAGCACATTGACTCGGTACCGGTACCCCCTGTATATAGCCTCCACATTGACTCTGTACCGGTACCCCCTGTATATAGCCTCCACATTGACTCTGTACCGGTACCCCCTGTATATAGCCTCCACATTGACTCTGTACCGGTACCCCCTGTATATAGCCTCCACATTGACTCTGTACCGGTACCCCCTGTATATAGCCTCCACATTGACTCTGTACCGGTACCCCCTGTATATAGCCTCATTACTAACCTGTACCCCAGCACATTGAATCTGTACCGGTACCCCCTGTATATAGCCTCATTACTAACCTGTACCCCCGCACATTGACTCTGTACCGGTACCCCCTGTATGTAGCCTCATTACTAACCTGTACCCCAGCACACTGACTCTGTACCGGTACCCCCTGTATATAGCCTCATTACTAACCTGTACCCCCGCACATTGACTCTGTACCGGTACCCCCTGTATGTAGCCTCATTACTAACCTGTACCCCAGCACATTGACTCGGTACCGGTACCCCCTGTATATAGCCTCATTACTAACCTGTACCCCCGCACATTGACTCGGTACCGGTACCCCCTGTATGTAGCCTCATTACTAACCTGTACCCCCGCACATTGACTCGGTACCGGTACCCCCTGTATGTAGCCTCATTACTAACCTGTACCCCAGCACACTGACTCTGTACCGGTACCCCCTGTATGTAGCCTCATTACTAACCTGTACCCCAGCACACTGACTCTGTACCGGTACCCCCTGTATATAGCCTCATTACTAACCTGTACCCCAGCACATTGACTCTGTACCGGTACCCCCTGTATATAGCCTCATTACTAACCTGTACCCCTGCACATTGACTCTGTACCGGTACCCCCTGTATGTAGCCTCATTACTAACCTGTACCCCAGCACATTGACTCGGTACCGGTACCCCCTGTATATAGCCTCATTACTAACCTGTACCCCCGCACATTGACTCGGTACCGGTACCCCCTGTATGTAGCCTCATTACTAACCTGTACCCCAGCACATTGACTCGGTACCGGTACTCCCTGTATATAGCCTCATTACTAACCTGTACCCCAGCACATTGACTCGGTACCGGTACCCCCTGTATATAGCCTCCACATTGACTCTGTACCGGTACCCCCTGTATATAGCCTCCACATTGACTCTGTACCGGTACCCCCTGTATATAGCCTCCACATTGACTCTGTACCGGTACCCCCTGTATATAGCCTCCACATTGACTCTGTACCGGTACCCCCTGTATATAGCCTCCACATTGACTCTGTACCGGTACCCCCTGTATATAGCCTCATTACTAACCTGTACCCCAGCACATTGACTCTGTACCGGTACCCCCTGTATATAGCCTCATTACTAACCTGTACCCCAGCACATTGACTCTGTACCGGTACCCCCTGTATATAGCCTCATTACTAACCTGTACCCCCGCACATTGACTCGGTACCGGTACCCCCTGTATATAGCCTCATTACTAACCTGTACCCCAGCACATTGACTCTGTACCGGTACCCCCTGTATATAGCCTCATTACTAACCTGTACCCCAGCACATTGACTCTGTACCGGTACCCCCTGTATATAGCCTCATTACTAACCTGTACCCCCGCACATTGACTCTGTACCGGTACCCCCTGTATATAGTCTCCACATTGACTCTGTACCGTAACACCCTGTATATAGCCTCCACATTGACTCTGTACCGTAACACCCTGTATATAGCCTCCACATTGACTCTGTACCGGTACCTCCTGTATATAGCCTCCACATTGACTCTGTACCGGTACCCCCTGTATATAGCCTCATTATTGTTATTTTATTGTTGCTCTTTTATTTTTTACTTTAGTTTATTTTGTAAATATTTTTCTTAACTCTTATTTTTCTTAAAACTGCATCGTTGGTTAAGGGCTTGTAAGTTAGCATGAATACCTGTTGTATTCGGCGCATGTGACAAATAACATTTGATTTGTTTCGATTTTTTAAAACTTAAATCGGCTTGACAATCTATGACAAGACTTGAAAATGGCTGTAGAATTTGAAAACAATAATGTACAATCCAGGTGTGCTAAACTCTTAGAGACTTACCCAGAAAGACTCACAGCTGTAATCACTGCCTGAGGTGATTCTAAGATGTATTGACTTAGGGGTGTGAATACTTATGTAAATTACATTTCTATATTCATTTTAAATACATTTTATACAATTTCTAAAAACCTGTTTTCACTTTGTCATTATGGGGTATTGTGATGTCATTATGGGGTATTGTGATGTCATTATGGGTTATTGTGATGTCATTATGGGGTATTGTGATGTCATTATGGGGTATTGTGATGTCATTATGGGGTATTGTGATGTCATTATGGGGTATTGTGATGTCATTACAACAAGAAGAATAGTAGATATTAAAACAACAAGAAGAATAGTAGATATTAAAACAACATATTTAAGAATAGTATATATTAAAACAACATGAAGAATAGTATATATTAAAACAACAAGAAGAATAGTAGATATTAAAACAACAAGAAGAATAGTAGATATTAAAACAACATGAAGAATAGTAGATATTAAAACAACAAGAAGAATAGTAGATATTAAAACAACAAGAAGAATAGTAGATATTAAAACAACAAGAAGAATAGTAGATATTAAAACAACAAGAAGAATAGTAGATATTAAAACAACAAGAAGAATAGTAGATATTAAAACAACAAGAAGAATAGTAGATATTAAAACAACAAGAAGAATAGTAGATATTAAAACAACAAGAAGAATAGTAGATATTAAAACAACAAGAAGAATAGTAGATATTAAAACAACATCTTTAAGAATAGTAGATATTAAAACAACAGGAAGAATAGTAGATATTAAAACAACAAGAAGAATAGTAGATATTAAAACAACAAGAAGAATAGTAGATATTAAAACAACATCTTTAAGAATAGTAGATATTAAAACAACAACAAGAATAGTAGATATTAAAACAACAAGATGAATAGTAGATATTAAAACAACAAGAAGAATAGTAGATATTAAAACAACATCTTTAAGAATAGTAGATATTAAAACAACAAGAAGAATAGTAGATATTAAAACAACAAGAAGAATAGTAGATATTAAAACAACAAGAAGAATAGTAGATATTAAAACAACAAGAAGAATAGTAGATATTAAAACAACATCTTTAAGAATAGTAGATATTAAAACAACATCTTTAATAATAGTAGATATTAAAACTACAAGAAGAATAGTAGATGTTAAAACAACAAGAAGAATAGTAGATATTAAAACAACAAGAAGAATAGTAGATATTAAAACAACAGGAAGAATAGTAGATATTAAAACAACAAGAAGAATAGTAGATATTAAAACAACAAGAAGAATAGTAGATATTAAAACAACATATTTAAGAATAGTAGATATTAAAACAACATCTTTAATAATAGTAGATATTAAAACTACAAGAAGAATAGTAGATGTTAAAACAACAAGAAGAATAGTAGATATTAAAACAACAAGAAGAATAGTAGATATTAAAACTACAAGAAGAATAGTAGATATTAAAACAACAAGAAGAATAGTAGATATTAAAAAAACAAGAAGAATAGTAGATATTAAAACAACATCTTTAAGAATAGTAGATATTAAAACAACAAGAAGAATAGTAGATATTAAAACAACAGGAAGAATAGTAGATATTAAAACAACAAGAAGAATAGTAGATATTAAAACAACAAGAAGAATAGTAGATATTAAAACAACATCTTTAAGAATAGTAGATATTAAAACAACAAGAAGAATAGTAGATATTAAAACAACAAGAAGAATAGTAGATATTAAAACAACAGGAAGAATAGTAGATATTAAAACAACAGGAAGAATAGTAGATATTAAAACAACAAGAAGAATAGTAGATATTAAAACAACAAGAAGAATAGTAGATATTAAAACAACAGGAAGAATAGTAGATATTAAAACAACAAGAAGAATAGTAGATATTAAAACAACAAGAAGAATAGTAGATATTAAAACAACATCTTTAAGAATAGTAGATATTAAAAAAACAAGAAGAATAGTAGATATTAAAACAACAAGAAGAATAGTAGATATTAAAACTACAGGAAGAATAGTAGATATTAAAACTACAAGAAGAATAGTAGATATTAAAACTACAGGAAGAATAGTAGATATTAAAACGACAAGAAGAATAGTAGATATTAAAACAACATCTTTAAGAATAGTAGATATTAAAACAACAAGAAGAATAGTAGATATTAAAACTACAGGAAGAATAGTAGATATTAAAACTACAGGAAGAATAGTAGATATTAAAACAACAAGAAGAATAGTAGATATTAAAACAACAAGAAGAATAGTAGATATTAAAACTACAAGAAGAATAGTAGATATTAAAACAACAAGAAGAATAGTAGATAATAAAACTACAAGAAGAATAGTAGATATTAAAACAACATCTTTAAGAATAGTAGATATTAAAACAACAAGAAGAATAGTAGATATTAAAACAACAAGAAGAATAGTAGATATTAAAACAACAAGAAGAATAGTAGATATTAAAACTACAGGAAGAATAGTAGATATTAAAACAACAAGAAGAATAGTAGATATTAAAACAACATATTTAAGAATAGTAGATATTAAAACAACATCTTTAATAATAGTAGATATTAAAACTAAAAGAAGAATAGTAGATGTTAAAACAACAAGAAGAATAGTAGATATTAAAACAACAAGAAGAATAGTAGATATTAAAACTACAAGAAGAATAGTAGATATTAAAACAACAAGAAGAATAGTAGATATTAAAAAAACAAGAAGAATAGTAGATATTAAAACAACATCTTTAAGAATAGTAGATATTAAAACAACAAGAAGAATAGTAGATATTAAAACAACAGGAAGAATAGTAGATATTAAAACAACAAGAAGAATAGTAGATATTAAAACAACAAGAAGAATAGTAGATATTAAAACAACATCTTTAAGAATAGTAGATATTAAAACAACAAGAAGAATAGTAGATATTAAAACAACAAGAAGAATAGTAGATATTAAAACAACAGGAAGAATAGTAGATATTAAAACAACAGGAAGAATAGTAGATATTAAAACAACAAGAAGAATAGTAGATATTAAAACAACAAGAAGAATAGTAGATATTAAAACAACAGGAAGAATAGTAGATATTAAAACAACAAGAAGAATAGTAGATATTAAAACAACAAGAAGAATAGTAGATATTAAAACAACATCTTTAAGAATAGTAGATATTAAAAAAACAAGAAGAATAGTAGATATTAAAACAACAAGAAGAATAGTAGATATTAAAACTACAGGAAGAATAGTAGATATTAAAACTACAAGAAGAATAGTAGATATTAAAACTACAGGAAGAATAGTAGATATTAAAACAACAAGAAGAATAGTAGATATTAAAACAACATCTTTAAGAATAGTAGATATTAAAACAACAAGAAGAATAGTAGATATTAAAACTACAGGAAGAATAGTAGATATTAAAACTACAGGAAGAATAGTAGATATTAAAACAACAAGAAGAATAGTAGATATTAAAACAACAAGAAGAATAGTAGATATTAAAACTACAAGAAGAATAGTAGATATTAAAACAACAAGAAGAATAGTAGATAATAAAACTACAAGAAGAATAGTAGATATTAAAACAACATCTTTAAGAATAGTAGATATTAAAACAACAAGAAGAATAGTAGATATTAAAACAACAAGAAGAATAGTAGATATTAAAACAACAAGAAGAATAGTAGATATTAAAACTACAGGAAGAATAGTAGATATTAAAACAACAAGAAGAATAGTAGATATTAAAACAACAAGAAGAATAGTAGATAATAAAACAACAGGAAGAATAGTAGATATTAAAACTACAGGAAGAATAGTAGATATTAAAACAACAAGAAGAATAGTAGATATTAAAACAACATCTTTAAGAATAGTAGATATTGAAACTACAAGAAGAATATTAGATATTAAAACTACAGGAAGAATAGTAGATATTAAAACAACATCTTTAAGAATAGTAGATATTAAAACAACAAGAAGAATAGTAGATATTAAAACAACATCTTTAAGAATAGTAGATATTAAAACAACAAGAAGAATAGTAGATATTAAAACAACAAGAAGAATAGTAGATATTAAAACAACATCTTTAAGAATAGTAGATATTAAAACAACAAGAAGAATAGTAGATATTAAAACAACAAGAAGAATAGTAGATATTAAAACAACATCTTTAAGAATAGTAGATATTAAAACAACAAGAAGAATAGTAGATATTAAAACAACATCTTTAAGAATAGTAGATATTAAAACAACATCTTTAAGAATAGTACATATTAAAACAACATCTTTAAGAATAGTAGATATTAAAACAACAAGAAGAATAGTAGATATTAAAACAACAAGAAGAATAGTAGATATTAAAACAACAAGAAGAATAGTAGATATTAAAACAACAAGAAGAATAGTAGACATTAAAACTACAAGAAGAATAGTAGATATTAAAACTACAGGAAGAATAGTAGATATTAAAACAACAGGAAGAATAGTAGATATTAAAACAACAAGAAGAATAGTAGATATTAAAACTACAGGAAGAATAGTAGATATTAAAACAACAAGAAGAATAGTAGATATTAAAACAACAAGAAGAATAGTAGATATTAAAACTACAAGAAGAATAGTAGATATTAAAACAACAAGAAGAATAGTAGATAATAAAACTACAAGAAGAATAGTAGATATTAAAACAACATCTTTAAGAATAGTAGATATTAAAACAACAAGAAGAATAGTAGATATTAAAACAACAAGAAGAATAGTAGATATTAAAACTACAGGAAGAATAGTAGATATTAAAACAACAGGAAGAATAGTAGATATTAAAACAACAAGAAGAATAGTAGATATTAAAACAACAAGAAGAATAGTAGATATTAAAACAACAAGAAGAATAGTAGATATTAAAACAACAAGAAGAATAGTAGATATTAAAACAACAAGAAGAATAGTAGATATTAAAACAACATCTTTAAGAATAGTAGATATTAAAACAACATCTTTAAGAATAGTAGATATTAAAACAACAGGAAGAATAGTAGATATTAAAACAACAAGAAGAATAGTAGATATTAAAACAACAGGAAGAATAGTAGATATTAAAACAACAAGAAGAATAGTAGATATTAAAACAACAGGAAGAATAGTAGATATTAAAACAACAAGAAGAATAGTAGATATTTAAACAACAAGAAGAATAGTAGATATTTAAACAACAAGAAGAATAGTAGATATTAAAACTACAAGAAGAATAGTAGATATTAAAACAACATCTTTAAGAATAGTAGATATTAAAACAACAACAAGAATAGTAGATATTAAAACAACAAGATGAATAGTAGATATTAAAACAACAAGAAGAATAGTAGATATTAAAACAACATCTTTAAGAATAGTAGATATTAAAACAACACGAAGAATAGTAGATATTAAAACAACAAGAAGAATAGTAGATATTAAAACAACAAGAAGAATAGTAGATATTAAAACAACAAGAAGAATAGTAGATATTAAAACAACAAGAAGAATAGTAGATATTAAAACAACATCTTTAAGAATAGTAGATATTAAAACAACATCTTTAATAATAGTAGATATTAAAACTACAAGAAGAATAGTAGATGTTAAAACAACAAGAAGAATAGTAGATATTAAAACAACAAGAAGAATAGTAGATATTAAAACAACAAGAGAATAGTAGATATTAAAACAACAGGAAGAATAGTAGATATTAAAACAACAAGAAGAATAGTAGATATTAAAAACAACATATTTAAGAATAGTAGATATTACAACATCTTTAATAATAGTAGATATTAAAACAACATCTTTAATAATAGTAGATATTAAAACTACAAGAAGAATAGTAGATGTTAAACAACAGAAGAATAGTAGATATTAAAACAACAAGAAGAATAGTAGATATTAAACTACAAGAAGAATAGTAGATATTTAAAACAACAAGAAGAATAGTAGATATTAAAAAAACAAGAAGAATAGTAGATATTAAAACAACATCTTTAAGAATAGTAGATATTAAAACAACAAGAAGAATAGTAGATATTAAAAACAACAGGAAGAATAGTAGATATTAAAACAACAAGAAGAATAGTAGATATTAAAACAACTCTTTAAGAATAGTAGATATTAAAACAACAATCTTTAAGACTAGTAGATATTAAAACAACAAGAAGAATATAGATATTAAAACAACAAGAAGAATAGTAGATATTAAAACAACAGGAAGAATAGTAGATATTAAACAACAACAAGAAGAATAGTAGATATTAAAACAACAAGAAGAATAGTAGATATTAAAACAACAAGAAGAATAGTAGATATTAAAACAACATCTTTAAGAATAGTAGATATTAAAACAACAAGAAGAATAGTAGATATTAAAACAACAAGAAGAATAGTAGATATTAAAACAACAAGAAGAATAGTAGATATTAACTACAGGAAGAATAGTAGATATTAAAACAACAGGAAGAATAGTAGATATTAAAACAACAAGAAGAATAGTAGATATTAAAACAACAAGAAGAATAGTAGATATTAAACAACAAGAAGAATAG
Source organism: Salvelinus namaycush (assembly GCF_016432855.1). Classification (NCBI taxonomy): domain Eukaryota; kingdom Metazoa; phylum Chordata; class Actinopteri; order Salmoniformes; family Salmonidae; genus Salvelinus; species Salvelinus namaycush. Next base: position 743 of record NW_024061623.1, on the reverse strand, counting down.
TAGATATTAAAACAACAAGAAGAATAGTAGATATTAAAACAACAAGAAGAATAGTAGATATTAAAACAACATCTTTAAGAATAGTAGATATTAAAACATCTTTAAGAATAGTAGATATTAAAACAACAGGAAGAATAGTAGATATTAAAACAACAAGAAGAATAGTAGATATTAAAACAACAGGAAGAATAGTAGATATTAAAACAACAAGAAGAATAGTAGATATTAAAACAACAAGAATAGTAGATATTTAAACAACAAGAAGAATAGTAGATATTTAAACAACAAGAAGAATAGTAGATATTAAAACTACAAGAAGAATAGTAGATATTAAAACAACAAGAAGAATAGTAGATATTAAAACAACATCTTTAAGAATAGTAGATATTAAAACAACAACAAGAATAGTAGATATTAAAACAACAAGATGAATAGTAGATATTGAAACAACAAGAAGAATAGTAGATATTAAAACAACATCTTTAAGAATAGTAGATATTAAAACAACAAGAAGAATAGTAGATATTAAAACAACAAGAAGAATAGTAGATATTAAAACAACAAGAAGAATAGTAGATATTAAAACACAAGAAGAATAGTAGATATTAAAACAACAAGAAGAATAGTAGATATTAAAACAACATCTTTAAGAATAGTAGATATTAAAACAACATCTTAATAATAGTAGATATTAAAACTACAAGAAGAATAGTAGATGTTAAAACAACAAGAAGAATAGTAGA
>NW_024061622.1:40000-107768 GCF_016432855.1 Salvelinus namaycush | reverse complement strand
CCCCCACCCCAAAACATATTCCCGCCCCAGTCGATAACACCCCCCACCCCAAAACATATTCCCGCCCCCGTCGATAACACCCCCCACCCCAAAACATATTCAAGCCCCCGTCGATAACCCCCCCCCACCCCAAAACATATTCCCGCCCCAGTCGATAACACCCCCCACCCCAAAACATATTCCCGCCCCCGTCGATAACACCCCCCCACCCCAAAACCATATTCCCGCCCCGTCGATAACACCCCCACCCCAAAACATATTCAAGCCCCCGTCGATAAACACCCCCACCCCAAAACATATTCCCGCCCAGTCGATAACACCCCCACCCCAAAACATATTCCCTCCCCCCTCGATAAACACCCCCACCCCAAAACATGTCCCACCCCCCTCGATAACACCCCCCACCCCAAAACATATTCAATCCCCCGTCGATAACACCCCCACCCCAAAACATATTCCCGCCCCCGTCGATAACACCCCCACCCCAAAACATATTCCCGCCCCCGTCGATAACCACCCCCACCCCAAAACATATTCAAGCCCCCGTCGATAACACCCCCCACCCCAAAACATATTCCCGCCCCCGTCGATAACACCCCCCACCCCAAAACATATTCCCGCCCCCGTCAATAACAGCCCCACCCCAAAACATATTCCCGCCCCCAGTCGATAACACCCCCACCCCAAAACATTATTCCCGCCCCCGTCGATAACACCCCCACCCCAAAACATATTCCCGCCCCCGTCGATAACACCCCCACCCCAAACATATCCCGCCCCCGTCGATAACACCCCCACCCCAAAACATATTCCCGCCCCCGTCGATAACACCTCCACCCCAAAACATATTCCCGCCCCCGTCGATAACACCCCACCCCAAACACTATTCCCGCCCCCGTCGATAACATATTCCCGCCCCCGTCGATAACACCCCACCCAAAACATATTCCCGCCCCCGTCGATAACACCCCCCACCCCAAAACATATTCCCTCCCCAGTCGATAACACCCCCACCCCAAAACATATTCCCGCCCCCCTCAATAACACCCCCACCCCAAAACATATTCCCGCCCCCGTCGATAACACCCCCACCCCAAAACATATTCCCGCCCCCCTCGATATCACCCCCCACCCCAAAACATGTCCCACCCCCCTCGATAACACCCCCACCCCAAAACATATTCCCGCCCCCCTCGATAACACCCCCACCCCAAAACATATTCAAGCCCCCGTCGATAACACCCCCACCCCCGTAGGGCATTTATCTCTGTTATTGTAGGTGACCCTAAGATAGAATTACTGTCTGGCTGTAACAGGAGGTTGTAGGGCATTTATCTCTGTTATTGTAGGTGACCCTAAGATAGAATTACTGTCTGGCTGCAACAGGTTGTAGAGCATTTATCTCTGTTACTGTAGGTGACCCTAAGATAGAATTACTGTCTGGCTGTAACAGGTTGTAGGGCATTTATCTCTGTTATTGTAGGTGACCCTAAGATAGAATTACTGTCTGGCTGTAACAGGTTGTAGGGCATTTATCTCTGTTATTGTAGGTGACCCTAAGATAGAATTACTGTCTGGCTGTAACAGGAGGTTGTAGGGCATTTATCTCTGTTATTGTAGGTGACCCTAAGATAGAATTACTGTCTGGCTGCAACAGGTTGTAGGGCATTTATCTCTGTTATTGTAGGTGACCCTAAGATAGAATTACTGTCTGGCTGTAATAGGTTGTAGAGCATTTATCTCTGTTACTGTAGGTGACCCTAAGATAGAATTACTGTCTGGCTGTAACAGGAGGCTGTAGGGCATTTATCTCTGTTACTGTAGGTGACCCTAAGATAGAATTACTGTCTGGCTGTAACAGGTTGTAGGGCATTTATCTCTGTTATTGTAGGTGACCCTAAGATAGAATTACTGTCTGGCTGCAACAGGTTGTAGAGCATTTATCTCTGTTATTGTAGGTGACCCTAAGATAGAATTACTGTCTGGCTGTAACAGGAGGTTGTAGGGCATTTATCTCTGTTATTGTAGGTGACCCTAAGATAGAATTACTGTCTGGCTGTAACAGGAGGTTGTAGGGCATTTATCTCTGTTATTGTAGGTGACCCTAAGATAGAATTACTGTCTGGCTGTAACAGGTTGTAGGGCATTTATCTCTGTTACTGTAGGTGACCCTAAGATAGAATTACTGTCTGGCTGTAACAGGAGGCTGTAGGGCATTTATCTCTGTTATTGTAGGTGACCCTAAGATAGAATTACTGTCTGGCTGTAACAGGAGGTTGTAGAGCATTTATCTCTGTTATTGTAGGTGACCCTAAGATAGAATTACTGTCTGGCTGTAACAGGAGGTTGTAGGGCATTTATCTCTGTTATTGTAGGTGACCCTAAGATAGAATTACTGTCTGGCTGTAACAGGAGGTTGTAGGGCATTTATCTCTGTTATTGTAGGTGACCCTAAGATAGAATTACTGTCTGGCTACAACAGGTTGTAGGGCATTTATCTCTGTTACTGTAGGTGACCCTAAGATAGAATTACTGTCTGGCTGTAACAGGTTGTAGGGCATTTATCTCTGTTACTGTAGGTGACCCTAAGATAGAATTACTGTCTGGCTGCAACAGGTTCAGATACAAAGAATGCATCCCTATGTAGTGCAGTGCTATTGACCCAGGGCCCATTCTCTATGTAGTGCATTACTTTTGGCATAGGGCTCTGGTCAAAAGTAGTGCACTATAAATGGAGTAGGGTGCCATTTGGGACTCAATAAAAGCTTGTGGATATACTTCAACACTGTTTCACATCAGTAATAACACATGTCTGGGTCAAAATGTGGCCATTTGTTGTGCTCATTTTGTAGTCTATTGAATTATACAACCCTGAGAAGATGTCTGGGAAAACTTGTAGTTTCTCCTTTCTTAACAACGCATGTGATTTTCATTAGATCTAAAGAGAAACTGAAACATAATAGTGTATTATTATTGGGGACATTTTAATTTAATTTAATTTAATTTACACATTATATTTTGATATAAAAATGTCTGATGTTTAATTTTGTTTTGCTGGTGGTAATTTGTGTTACTTATGAAGTCTTACTGAGGGATGAGAAATGTTCCATACATTTGACACATATTAGTATTTCAAGTTTTGTTAATTCAAACAGAACATGTTTCTCTGATGAATGCATGTTAAAGCACAGTGATACAATTGATTAAAAAACATGTTTAATAGAAAAAACAGTACAAGATTAACTGAAATATATATATATCAAGTTTAATAGATATACAGTACAAGATTAACTGAAATATATATATATCAAGTTTAATAGATATACAAAACAAGTTTAATAGATTAATAAAACAAGTTTAATATGTAGATAAAACAAGTTTAATATATACTGTATATAAAACAAGATTAACAGATATATACAAAAAGTTTAATAGATATACAAAACAAGTTTAATATATATATAAAACAAGATTAACAGATACATAAAACAAGGGTAACAGATATATAAAAAGTGTAACAGATATATAAAACAAGTTTAACAGATATATAAAACAAGTTTAATAGATATATAAAACAATGTAGTTTGACACATGGTTCTCTGTATTTCTATCTCAGAGGATTTTCCTGAGCAAAGCACTAGATGGTGCCTGTTTACCTCTCTTGCTCTGTGTGTGTGTGCGTGCGTGTGTGTGAGTGTATCGTGTGTGTGTACCTGTGTGAGTGGATGCAGGGAGACTGGAGTAGGACGGATGTGTGTATGCTTCTCTGGCCTTGACTGCTTCCCTGTGTGTGAATAACAGACACCACTGTCTACTCCCACACACACACACACACACACACACACACACACACACACACACACACACACACACACACACTCACACACTCACTCACTCACTCACTCACTCACTCACTCACTCACTCACTCACTCACTCACTCACTCACTCACTCACTCACTCACTCACTCACTCACTCACTCACTCACTCACTCACTCACTCACTCACTCACTCACTCACTCACACACACACAATATCACATTTCTTTGGATTATTGATACTGATGTTTTGTTCTGTCTTGGAGAGATGTGAGATTTTAGTTATGTTTTGCCTGCATTGTTTTAAACGAGTGGTATTTTTTATCTAGTCAGAGGGGAGCTATATGCCATGCTGGTCATATTAATAGTACTATTGTCATCAATGTTGTAGCCGGGGCAGAGGTCAAATAGCAACTAGAATGGGTAGAAAAATTGTGTGACTTGCTTCATTTGGCGAAGAATATTTTTAGAAAGTTTAGAAATTGATATTACTATTTTTGAAAACTGTTGGCTAGTTGTAAGTAATGACTGTATTACAGCAGTGGGATACTAGCCTTTAGTGATACCCTATATATACAAAAGTATGTGGACACCCCTTCAAATTTGTGGATTCTGTTTTTTCAGCGACACCCGTTGCTGACAGGTGTATACAATCGAGCACACAGCCATGCAATCCCCATCGACAAACGTTGGCAGTAGAATGGCCTTACTGAAGAGCTCAGTGACTTTCAACGTGGCACCATCAATGGATGCACACCTTTCCAAAAAGTCAGTTTGTCAAATTCCTGCCCTGCTAGACCTGCCCCGGTCAACTGTAAGGGCTGTTATTGTGAAGTGGAAACATCAAGGAGCAACAACGGCTCAGCCGTGAAGTGGTAGGCCACACAAGCTCATAGAACGGGACCGGCGAGTGCTGAAGTGCGTAGCGTGAAAAAATCGTCTTTCCTCAGTTGCAACACTCACTACTGAGTTCCAAACTGCATTTGGAAGCTACGTCAGCACAATAACTGTTCGTCGGGAGCTTCATGAAATGTGTTTCCACGGCCTAGCAGCCGCACACAAGCCTAAGATCACCATGCGCAATGCCAAGCATCGGCTGGAGTGGTGTAAAGCTCGCCGTCAAGGGGACTCTGGAGCAGTGGAAACGCATTCTCTGGAGTGACGGATCACACTTCACCATCTGGCAGTCCAATGGACGGATCTGGGTTTGACAGATGCCAGGAGAATGCTACCTGCCCGAATGCATAGTGCTAACTGTAAGGTTTGATGGAGGAGGAATAATGGTCTGGGGCTGTTTTTCATGGTTCAGGCCCCATAGTTCCAGTGAAGGGAAATCTTAATACAATGACCTTCTAGATGATTCTGTGCTTTCAACTTTGTGGCAACAGTTTGCGGAAGGCCCTTTCCTGTGTCAGCATGATAAAAATGCCCCTGTGCACAAAGCGAGGTCCATACAGAAGTGGTTTGTCGAGATCGATGTGGAAGAACTTGACTGGCCTACACAGAGCCCTGACCTTAACCACATCGAACACCTTTGGGATGAATTGGAACACCGACTGTGAGCCAGGCCTAATCAGCCAACATCAGTGCCCAACCTCCCTAGTGCTCTTGTGGCGGAATGGAAGAAAGTCCCCACAAAATGTTTTCAACATCTAGTGGAAAGCCTTCTCAGAAGAGTGGAGGCTGTTAAAGCAGAAAAGGGGGGACCAACTTCATATTAAACTTCATATTAAAGTCCAGCAGTAACAATACCGTCGGTCTGGACTGACGTTAAATGTGAAGACTGTTATTTATCAAATCAATTCTCTATGTGTAATTATTATTACGTGATTAAACTAATCATGCAAACTTTAATTAACTAGGAAGTCGGGGCACCGCGGGAACATCTTCTTTAAAGAGTGTCAATTTCCCGAATATAGCTCTTCAAATTTTCATATTTTATCAAAACTGTCGCTTATTAATGAATTGTTATTATTACCTCATCAGTTTTCATTACTGAACGTCACAAACCCTTGGATATCTTCACAAACTCTAGCCTAAATCATGATTCAGCGATATACAAATTGGCTTAATTATTTATTTACTAACTAACTAAATAATCACACAGAATTACATAACCAACAAACAGTAGATATTTGGGTTACTACATGATACAAAGAAAAAGTCCCTTGTGGACGAAGCCGATATGACGGCTTGGTAGACAAAGGAAAGGGGTGGGAACTGAGAAAAAGCGGGAAAGACTAAATGGATTCACTACACACAGTGGATAATTGTACTCATGGACATGCTAATACTTTGCACATGAACGGCCGCTCATTCTGAAAGAAATTGCAATGTACATATTTACGCTTGTATGTCATTGTTGTCTCTCTGTTGAAAACACTCGATCGTCCTGTAGAGTTCATCAGAGTCGCTGGTTAACTTTCCCAGAAGTCACAGTGTCTTTCGTGGTTTTAGGTGGTTAGAATGGATACTTCAGAGTACCATTCGGAAATGTTCTCATAGAATAGATGCTTCGGCGATGGTCGGTATTCTCGTCCTAGACTTACGTAATTTCTAGCTGCAGACTAGTAATTATACATCTAAGATTTGCTCTTATTCTGTAGTGATCGATAGTCTCAGAGTTTAGCCATTTCCAGCCGTGTAGCCAAAACTACAGCTGTATGGTCTAATGGTCTATAGAATTATAACCATTCCAGCGTGGGGAATCTGTCCCGGCGTTCTCCGACTTAATGTATATTTTGTAGGAAGTGGGTTATATACTCTGCGGAAAAAGGGGCAGTTTTATGACGTCTGATGTAATGTCTGGGCTCACCGGGGTGTGGCCACTGACTAGTTAAAACTTTATAACTAAACAAATATCTAATTTAGAAGGCCAACATGACATTACATCGTCTCACAAATAGTTTCATATTCAATCATACATTTTACACAACATTCAAGTAGAAAATGAATAACTGAGAAATGTACACTTCCAAAGCTGCCGTTATTCTGTGCTTCCGTCCTTCCTGATGTCGCAAAATAAAACAACTTCGACAGAATTGTTCTTTAAATACCCACGGACCATTCCCACATTCTATTTTTTTTTAAATAGAAATAAAAATGTAAATATTGTTTAATCCTCCAATTTTGGGGAATAGGAATTGAACAAAGAGAAGCTCTTCGTTCCATAGGTTTATTTCCCCTCTCTTTCTGCATGACCAGGGGGAGAGAGTCTCTGCCAGGAATTCAGGACCTGTCGTAAAGGCATATAACTTGTGGTGGGAGAGAGAGAGTGAAAGAGAGGGGGGAGCCACGATATACACCCCAAAGGGCCACGTCGTGACAATACTCATTGTTCTCTCAAGTCCACCAGTAACAATGCTCACTGTTCTCTCAGGTATTTTTAGCTGATGTCAGCTCAGATTCTGTCCAACTCTTTCAGAGAGGCCAAAATGTCTCGACAACAGTAGTGTGAATGGTTTGTGTATATCTTTATTCCACCTGAGTTTTTATTTCAGGACACATTCATGCATAGCATATACAATAATCTGTAAAACATTGACATATGTACAGATAAATCAAGTCAACAAAATGGAGGTAGATCCCTGTCCACAGATATTCAAGGTGCTGGCACTGGCAGGAAAGCAGCTTGGGAACCAAAACACATATTTGCCTAACCCTAACCCTAACCCTTGCCCCAACCCTAACCCTAGCTCTAGCCCTAACCCTAACCCTAACCCTAACCCCTAACCCCTAACCCCTAACCCCTAACCCTAGCCCTAACCCTAGCCCTAGCCCTAACCCCTAACCCCTAACCCTAACCCTAGCCCTAGCTCTAGCCCCTAACCCGAACCCTAATCCTAACCCTAGCCCTAACCCTAACCCTAGGCCTAGGCCTAGAAAACGACACACCTGAAGAGACAACTGATCTCACTGAAATACTTACAAAAAAACATTTTCATTGTGCAAGATTAAAATGAGTATTTAATCAAGGTCGGTCATTGACTCCTGAATTGTGGGGTTTTATACACGGTATAATATGTGAATAAATGTTTTGCAGGGCAGAATGTCTACATAATCTGTAAATATAGACATACTCTGCATTATCACTCTACTGCAGCCTCTGCGGTTCTGCATTATCTCTTTACTGCAGCCTCTGCGGTTCTGTATTATCACCTTACTGCAGACTCTACCGTACTGCATTATCACCTTACTGCAGCATACTGTTCTGCATTATCTCTACTGCCGACTCTACTGTTCTGCATTATCTCTTTACTGCAGTCTCTGCTACTCTGCATTATCTCTTTACTGCAGCCTCTACTGTTCTGCATTATCACTTTACTGCAGTCTCTACTGCTCTGCATTATCTCTTTACTTCAGCCTCTACTGTTCTGTATTATCTGTTTACTGCAGCCTCTACTGCTCTGTATTATCTCTTTACTGCAGTCTCTACTGCTCTGCATTATCTCTTTACTGCAGTCTCTACTGCTCTGCAATATTTCTTTACTGCAACCTCTACTACTCTGCATTATCTCTTTACTGCAGCCTCTACTGCTCTGCATTATCTCTTTACTTCAGCATATACTGGTCTGTATTATCTATTTACTGCAGCCTCTACTGTTCTGCATTATCTCTTTACTGCAGCCTCTACTGCTCTGTATTATCTCTTTACTTCAGCATATACTGTTCTGCATTATCTCTTTACTGGAGTCTCTACTGCTCTGCATTATCTCTTTACTTCAGCATATACTGTTCTGTATTATCTATTTACTGCAGCCTCGACTGTTCTGCATTATCTCTTTACTGCAGCCTCGACTGTTCTGCATTATCTCTTTACTGCAGCCTCTACTGTTCCGCATTATCTCTTTACTGCAGCCTCTACTGTTCCGCATTATCACTTTACTGCAGCCTCGACTGTTCTGCATTATCTCTTTACTGCAGCCTCTACTGTTCTGTATTATCTCTTTACTGCAGCCTCTACTGTTATGCATTATCTCTTTACTGCAGCCTCTACTGTTCTGTATTATCTCCTTACTGCAGACTCTACTGTTCTGTATTATCTCTTTACTGCAGACTCTACTGCTCTGTATTATCTCTTTACTGTAGACTACTGTTCTGTATTATCTCTTTACTGCAGCCTCTACTGTTCTGTATTATCTCTTTACTGCAGCCTCTACTGTTCTGTATTATCTCCTTACTGCAGCCTCTACAGTTCTGTATTATCTCTTTACTGCAGCCTCTACTGGTCTGTATTATCTCTTTACTGCAGACTACTGTTCTGTATTATCTCTTTACTGCAGCCTCTACTGTTCTGTATTATCTCTTTACTGCAGACTACTGTTCTGTATTATCTTTTTACTGCAGCCTCTACTGTTCTGTATTATCTCTTTACTGCAGACTCTACTGTTCTGCATTATCTCTTTACTGCAGCCTCTACTGTTCTGTATTATCTCTTTACTGCAGCCTCTACTGTTCTGTATTATCTCTTTACTGCAGCCTCTACTGTTCTGTATTATCACTTTACTGCAGACTCTACTGTTCTGCATTATCACTTTACTACAGACTCTACTGTTCTGCATTATCACTTTACTGCAGTCTCTACTGTTCTGTATTATCTCTTTACTGCAGACTCTACTGTTCTGCATTATCTCTTTACTGCAGCCTCTACTGTTCTGTATTATCTCTTTACTGCAGCCTCTACTGTTCTGTATTATCTCTTTACTGCAGACTACTGTTCTGTATTATCTCTTTAGTGCAGCCTCTACTGTTCTGTATTATCACTTTACTGCAGACTCTACTGTCCTGCATTATCACTTTACTGCAGACTCTACTGTTCTGCATTATCTCTTTACTGCAGCCTCTACTGTTCTGTATTATCTCTTTACTGCAGCCTCTACTGTTCTGTATTATCTCTTTACTGCAGACTACTGTTCTGCATTATCTCTTTACTGCAGACTCTACTGTTCTGCATTATCTCTTTACTGCAGACTCTACTGTTCTGTATTATCTCTTTACTGCAGCCTCTACTGTTCTGTATTATCTCTTTACTGTAGCCTCTACTGCTCTGTATTATCTCTTTACTGCAGACTACTGTTCTGCATTATCTCTTTACTGCAGACTCTACTGTTCTGCATTATCTCTTTACTACAGACTACTGTTCTGCATTATCTCTTTACTGCAGACTCTACTGTTCTGCATTATCTCTTTACTGCAGACTCTACTGTTCTGTATTATCTCTTTACTGCGGCCTCTACTGCTCTGTATTATCTTTTTACTGTAGCCTCTACTGCTCTGTATTATCACTTTACTGCAGCCTCTACTGCTCTGTATTATCTCTTTACTGTAGCCTCTACTGTTCTGTATTATCACTTTACTGCAGACTCTACTGTTCTGTATTATCTCTTTACTGTAGTCTCTACTGTTCTGTATTATCTCTTTACTGTAGCCTCTACTGTTCTGTATTATCACTTTACTGCAGACTCTACTGTTCTGTATTATCTCTTTACTGGAGTCTCTACTGCTCTGTATTATCACTTTACTGCAGCCTCTACTGCTCTGTATTATCTCTTTACTGTAGCCTCTACTGTTCTGTATTATCACTTTACTGCAGACTCTACTGTTCTGCATTATCTCTTTACTGCAGCCTCTACTGTTCTGTATTATCTCTTTACTGCAGCCTCTACTGTTCTGTATTATCTCTTTACTGTAGCCTCTACTGTTCTGTATTATCTCTTTACTGCAGCCTCTACTGTTCTGTATTATCTCTTTACTGCAGACTACTGTTCTGCATTATCTCTTTACTGCAGACTCTACTGTTCTGCATTATCTCTTTACTGCAGACTCTACTGTTCTGTATTATCTCTTTACTGCAGACTCTACTGTTCTGTATTATCTCTTTACTGTAGCCTCTACTGTTCTGTATTATCACTTTACTGCAGACTCTACTGTTCTGTATTATCACTTTACTGGAGTCTCTACTGTTCTGTATTATCTCTTTACTGGAGCCTCTACTGTTCTGTATTATCTCTTTACTGCAGCCTCTACTGATCTGTATTATCTCTTTACTGCAGCCTCTACTGCTCTGCATTATCTCTTTACTGCAGTCTCTACTGTTCTGTATTATCTCTTTACTGGAGTCTCTACTGTTCTGTATTATCTTTTACTGCAGCCTCTACTGTTGAATAACATCCCTCTGAAATAATCTTCATTAGATTTTAAAATACAGTGCCTTCGGAAAGTATTTTGTTACGTTACAGCCTTATTCTAAAATGTATTTAAAACAATAATAAACACAATACCCCATAATGACGAAGCGAAAACATAAAAAAATAAAAAATAATTGCAAATATATTACAAATAAAAAACAGATATACCTTATTTACATAACTATTCAGACCTTTTGCTATGATACTCAAAATTGAGCTCTGGTGCATCCTGTTTCCATTGATCGTCCTTGAGATGTTTCTACAACTTGATTGGAGTCCACCTGTAGTAAATTCAATCGATTGGACATGATTTGGAAAGGCACACTCCTGTCTATATAAGGTCCCACAGTTGACAGTGCATGTCAGAGCAAAAACCAAGCCATGAGGTCGAAGAAATTGTCAGTAGAACTCAGAGAAAGTATTGTGTTGAGGTACAGATCTGGGGAACGGTACCAAAACATTTCTGCAGCATTGAAGGTTCCCAAGAACACAGTGGCCTCCATCATTCTTAAATGGAAGAAGTTTGGAACCACCAAGACTCTTCCTAGAGCTGTCCGCCCGGCCAACCTAAGCAATCGGAGGGAAAGGGTCTTGGTTAGCGAGGTGACCAAGAACCCGATGGTCAATCTGACAGAGCTCTAGAGTTCCTCTGTGGAGATGGGAGAACCTTCCAGAAGGACAACCATCTCTGCAGCACTCTACCAATCAGGCCTTTATGGTTGAGTGGCCAGACTGAAGCCCCTCCTTAGAATTAAAGACACATGACAGCTCGCTTGGAGTTTTCCAAAAGGCACCGAAAGACTCTCAGACCATGAGAAACAAGATTCTCTGGTCTGATGAAACTAAGATTGAACTCTATGGCCTGAATGCCAAGGGTCACGTCTGGAGGATACCTGGGAGACTAGTCTGGATCGAGACAAAGATGAACGGAGCAAAGTACACAGAGATCCCGAGGGTAACAATCTGTCGTTCTGTCCCTGAGTAAGGCAGTTAACCCACTGTTTCCCGGGCGCCAATGTTGTGGATGTCGATTATGGCAGCCCCCCGCACCACTCTGATTCAGAGGGGTTGGGTTAAATGCGGAAGACACATTTAATTTGAATGCATTCAGTTGTACAACTGACTAGGTATCTCCCCTTTCCTTGATGAAGGCCTGCTCCAGAGCACTCAGGGTCTCAGACTGGGGTGAAGATTCACCTTCCAACAGGACAACGACCCTAAGCTTACAGCCAAGACAACGCAGGAGTGGCTTCGGGACAAATCTCTGAATGTCCTTGAGTGGCCCAGCCAGAGCCCGGACTTGAACCCGATCGAACATCTCTGGAGAGACCTAAAAAAAGCTGCGAAGCGACGTTCCCCATCCAACCTGACAGAGCTTGAGAGGATCTGCAGAGAGAAATGGGAGAAACTCCCCAAATACAGGTGTGCCAAGCTTGTAGCGTCATACACAAGACGACTCGAGGCTGTAATCGCTTCCAAAAGTACTTCAACATAGTACTGAGTAAAGGGTCTGATTACCTACGTAAATGTGATATTTTAATAAAGAATTTTTTTTATATATTTGCAAAAATTTCCAAAAACCTATTTTTGCTTTGTCATTATGGGGTTTTGTGTGTAGATTGATGAGGGGGAAAAACTATTTAATCCATTTTAGAATAAGGCTGTAACGTAACAGAATCGGGGAAAAGTCAAGGTGTCTGAATACTTTCTGAATGCACTATATGTATTATATATTTCTGGACGTTCTCCTCTGTACAACTTCCAGTAGTTTCCGGGGCAGAGACGGAAGCTGGTTTTGAAGCATCTTGGAGTTATTCAGATTCTTTGCTATGCAGTCCACACATATCCTGTAAGACAAAACAACATGTTTAAAGTGGAAATCAGCAGCTGCTACATCAAGTTTTTGGACATATTAATGAATGATATTTACCCATTGCTTCTTGAAGACTATAACTTATCAATGCCTCATGAGCTTAGTTCAACTACCCCATCAGAACCCGGAATATAATCTTGTTTTACTCCAATGTTTGTAAACAAAGTGAATTTAAACAAACCATATAGCCTCAGAACATGGTTAAAACTATAATTTTGATATCATGGATGGTCAGTCCTTCCATCCATAGCTCTGTCTATACATTTTAGTGGTTTCTCCCTCTCCAGCCCCATACCAAAACAGGGGCAGGGGAAAACACTTTGTTATTGTTTCGACAACTGATTTCTACTTTAAAGGAACGATGAAAATGGACATTACATGTGACGTAAATAAAATCTGTGATTATTATGAGAAAGTTTACCGAAAGAGAGGATAAGGCTGGGTCTGGAAAACAAGTGCATCATTGCTGTGGCCCTGAAAACATGTGAAAACGAACAGTTAGTTGTAGGTGTCACTGATTGTACATTAACCAGGGCTAGTGTGATGATCTGGCTGAAGGTTATCTGTCACGGTTTTCTTCCATAGGTGAAGGAGAGGACCAAAATGCAGCGCGGCTAGTGTTCAACATGTTTAATTAGACGAATAAACGGTAACACTAATACAAGTAACAAAATAACAAATGTGAAAACCGAGACAGCCCTATCTGGTGCAGACAAAACACAGAGACAGGAAACAATCACCCACAAAATCCCAACACAAAACAAGCCTCCTATATATGATTCTCAATCAGGGACAATGATTGACAGCTGCCTCTGATTGAGAACCATATTAGGCTGGACACAGAAACAGACAAACTAGACACACAACATAGAATTCCCACCCAGCTCACGTCCTGACCAACACTAAACAAGCAAAACACATAAGAACTCTGGTCAGGACGTTACACTATCGTCATACCGTCAAATTCTCATACGTTCCTCCTAGGAGGACGTAGTCACAACTACCTCCAAACACAACCACGTCAGAGTCCTTGGCTTGGCTTGCTGTGTGCCACAACCTGCAGGGGGGAAAGTCAATGAAATGGGGGATTTCATCAAAGTACAGAGAATGTGCACTCTGTTTAATCATTGTACATTTTAGGCTAAATTCTCTTCACTCCTTGATCTGCACATACAGACTTCAGATTGAGATGGAAATGGAATGCATTCTGATTGAACCTTTATTTGATCAGGGAGTCATACCAGTCATACCAGTCATACCAGTCATACCAGTCATTCCAGTCATACCAGTCATACCAGTCATACCAGTCATTCCAGTCATACCAGTCATACCAGTCACACCAGTCACACCAGTCATACCAGTCATACCAGTCATTCCAGTCATACCAGTCATACCAGTCATACCAGTCATACCAGTCATACCAGTCATTCCAGTCACACCAGTCACACCAGTCATACCAGTCATACCAGTCATTCCAGTCATACCAGTCATACCAGTCATACCAGTCATACCAGTCATTCCAGTCATACCAGTCATACCAGTCATACCAGTCATACCAGTCATACCAGTCATTCCAGTCATACCAGTCATTCCAGTCATACCAGTCATACCAGTCATTCCAGTCATACCAGTCATTCCAGTCATTCCAGTCATTCCAGTCATACCAGTCATACCAGTCATACCAGTCACACCAGTCATACCAGTCATTCCAGTCATACCAGTCATTCCAGTCATACCAGTCATACCAGTCATTCCAGTCATACCAGTCATACCAGTCATACCAGTCATACCAGTCATACCAGTCATACCAGTCATTCCAGTCATACCAGTCATACCAGTCATACCAGTCATTCCAGCCATACCAGTCATACCAGTCATTCCAGTCATACCAGTCATACCAGTCACACCAGTCATACCAGTCATACCAGTCATACCAGTCATTCCAGTCATACCAGTCATACCAGTCATACCAGTCATACCAGTTTAATCAGATTAGGAACTAGATTTAACATGATGCTAAACTGTCAGCTACTGTACTACCTTGGTTTGTTGTTGTTTGGATGGTCCAACTCCCTCCATGTCTTTGTGTCAACGTCTAAAACCCATCCATCACCTACAGAAACATAACACATACAAGAAAGGAAGAACTCCATGGAACAGAAAGGTTTTCTAGGAGGGTCAAATTGTTGAGTAACAGCCGAGTAAGGATTTCATCCAACTGGGACTAAATGGGTAAATGACGTACTCATTGGTTTGCAGTCCACATTCAGGCCACCAAAGAGAAATAAAGTGTTATCAGATACTGCAGTGAGGCTGTGCCACGACCTTCCCCCTGGCACAGTGGATGTTGGCACTCTGGACAAGACATTTGGAGGGAACAGTTAAAAGTCTTTAAAAAACAAACACACACCAAAGCTGTTATTATGATAAACACTAGACTGTTTTAAAGATGAGCATTTGAAAGAGTGAAATATAAATACCTACATTTCAGACCATGTCCATGATTCTAGATCTAGACAATGAATGTCACTTGGTGTGGTTTCCTAAAGGGAAGGGTAGAAGGAAGGGCAAACCACTGAACATTCCAAAACAGGTCAACACACTTGAGTCAAGTATTAAACTAGACTGTACAGTAAGCACTGTGATCCCATTCATCTTAGCAATGTTTTAGGGGTTTTTCTGTGTCTCTGCATCAATGCAATACAAAACTTGAGGAGGAGTTCAACTCAACAGAGTACTCACCAGTACTCTGCCCCCGTAGACATACCCTTTATGACCAAGTGTTGCACCTGCATGGGCAGCTCTGGGGGCAGGAGCACGACCCTGTAGTCAGAAAGAGCTACTTACAGTACAGGTACAAAATGACAAACTGTTATTTGGCTGCAAATAACTAATTAGTGCATGTATAACCAGCACCATTGTGCTAGATTAGCATATAGCGCTGCCTCACTGAACTTGTCTCTGACTGGGATTAAATCAGGGTCCTCTACCTCTCCTCTGACTGGGCTTGAATCAGGGTCCTCTACCTCTCCTCTGACTGGGCTTGAACCAGGTTCCTCTACCTCTCCTCTGACTGGGCTTAAATCAGGGTCCTCTACCTCTCCTCTGACTGGGCTTGAACCAGGTTCCTCTACCTCTCCTCTGACTGGGCTTGAATCAGGGTCCTCTACTTCTCCTCTGACTGGGCTTGAATCAGGGTCCTCTACCTCTCCTCTGACTGGGCTTGAATCAGGGTCCTCTACCTCTCCTCTGACTGGGCTTGAATCAGGGTCCTCTACCTCTCCTCTGACTGGGCTTGAATCAGGGTCCTCTACCTCTCCTCTGACTGGGCTTGAATCAGGGTCCTCTACCTCTCCTCTGACTGGGCTTGAATCAGGGTCCTCTACCTCTCCTCTGACTGGGCTTGAATCATGGTCCTCTACCTCTCCTCTGACTGGGCTTAAATCAGGTTCCTCTACCTCTCCTCTGACTGAGCTTGAACCAGGTTCCTCTACCTCTCCTCTAACTGAGCTTGAATCAGGTTCCTCTACCTCTCCTCTGACTGGGCTTGAACCAAAGTCCTCTACCTCTCCTCTGACTGGGCTTGAACCAGGTTCCTCTACCTCTCCTCTAACTGAGCTTGAATCAGAGGCCTCTACCTCTCCTCTGACTGGGCTTGAATCAGGTTCCTCTACCTCTCCTCTGACTGGGCTTGAATCAGGTTCCTCTACCTCTCCTCTAACTGAGCTTGAATCAGAGTCCTCTACCTCTCCTCTGACTGGGCTTGAACCAGAGTCCTCTACATCACCAACACTTGAGCTATACAACAGGTACCGATTGGATAGCTCCATCAGCAACATTTCAAGCTCACTGTGGAGTAAGGTTACGGTCCGTTCTTAACTCTGTTCCACATGGTGAAGTTATGTTGTGATGTAAACATACAGTGTGTGTCTGTCTTACAGAGCTCTGTGGTTCCCTCCAGCTGGCTAGTGTTGTCTCAAAAACGTGAACTTCATTGTTCCATCCCCAACCAACGTTCTGCTCCTACAGAACACACAATACAACACATTGAAAATAGTGGTTGTAAATTCATACGTTTTGGACACAATCATAAACAAAAAGCAAAAATGTACCAATGATGCCGTGTCCACGATGAAGCTTTTGTCATCCATGATGTCATCAAGTGTCTTGTGACCATATCCACCAAAGTAGGTGACCCTACAGAATGGAAGATTCTCAAAGTAGGTGACCCTACAGAATGGAAGATTCTCAAAATAGGTGACCCTACAGAATGGAAGATTCTCAAAGTAGGTGACCCTACAGAATGGAAGATTCTCAAAGTAGGTGACCCTACAGAATGGAACATTCTCAAAGTAGGTAACCTTACGGAATGGAAGATTCTTAATTGGGAAAAATTACAAGATTCTCCCAAAGACAAAACAATCAACATGGAAAACCGCCCGCACTTGTGTTTAAGATTTAGTTGGTCCAGGCAACTATTTTTTTCTATTTAACACCCCCAATAGTAGCCTTTAAAGGGATACTGCGAGATTCTGTCAATCAAGCTGTTTTATATATTATTATTATTATTTAATTGTTTTGTAGTCTGGTACTGTACCTGTAGACTTCCAGTCACTGCACTAAGGCTAGCTAGCATTGGCTAATTGCTAATTGCCTGAATCTCACAGTATCCCCTTAAATGTGTCATTTGAACCCTGACTATCTTCCTGTTTGTAGCAATACTGCAATGGGCATTGACGTTGCATTCTAATATTATATGTCACTGACCTGTTGTTGAAAACCCAGCAGCACAGCTTATCTCTGGGTGAAGGAGGAGAGCCACTCTCAGCTTTCACTTTCTTCCAACTGTAGTCCCCATCCAAGAAGTTGACATGGTAAAGCTGCAAGCACACATCTTTTCAGAATGTAATACACGTGTCTCTGAAGCTGGAGGTTGAACCCATCTGAACTGTCCCGTAAACAACAGAAGCCTTAATAATGATTAAGAAGCTTTTTGGTGATTTTTCAGAAAAATATTTGCATATCAGGGGGCACTACAGTTTCCGTTGAGCTAGCTCACCTGATTGGTCTGTCCCGTGTCATCATATCCCCCGAATATGTACATGTGGCCATTTAGAAAGCAGCTGCAGGTGCCTGACATGGGGGGCGGGACCTCTCCTGACATTTGACACATTTCCCTTCAGAAGATAAAATTAATCAACCAACTATGAACACACACAGCATTAAGTTCCAAGCAACATGGCGAAGTCTTAATGCACCTTTGGCTTGGGAGTAGACTTCACATTCTGGGTTCAAACTGAACATAAGACCAGTGCAGCATTATAGACTACTGAAGACCAGCGCTATGAACCAGTCTTGCACTAAAGACTATTATAGACCACTATAGACCAGTCTAATACTATAGACCAGTCTAATACTATAGACCACTATAGACCAGTCTAGCACTATAGAATACTATAGACCAGTCTAGCACTATAGAATACTATAGACCAGTCTAGCACTATAGACCACTATAGACCAGTCTAATACTAAAGACCAGTCTAATACTATAGACCACTATAGACCAGTCTAGCACTATAGAATACTATAGACCAGTCTAATACTATAGACCAGTCTAGCACTATAGAATACTATAGACCAGTCTAATACTATAGACCAGTCTAATACTATAGACCACTATAGACCAGTCTAGCACTATAGACCACTATAGACCAGTCTAGCACTATAGAATACTATAGACCAGTCTAATACTATAGACCAGTCTAATACTATAGACCACTATAGACCAGTCTAGCACTATAGAATACTATAGACCAGTCTAATACTATAGACCAGTCTAGCACTATAGACCACTATAGACCAGTCTAGCACTATAGAATACTATAGACCAGTCTAATACTATAGACCAGTCTAATACTATAGACTACTATAGACCAGTCTAGCACTATAGACCACTATAGACCAGTCTAGCACTATAGAATACTATAGACCAGTCTAGCACTATAGAATACTATAAACCAGTCTAGCACTATAGACCACTATAGACCAGTCTAGCACTATAGACCACTATAGACCAGTCTAGCACTATAGAATACTATAAACCAGTCTTGCACTATAGACCAGTCTAGCACTATAATCCAGTCTTGCAATACAGACCACCATAGACCAGTCTAGCACTATAGAATACTATAGACCAGTCTAATACTATAGACCAGTCTAATACTATAGACCAGTCTAATACTATAGACCACTATAGACCAGTCTAGCACTATAGAATACTATAGACCAGTCTAATACTATAGACCAGTCTAATACTATAGACTACTATAGACCAGTCTAGCACTATAGAATACTATAGACCAGTCTAATACTATAGACCAGTCTAATACTATAGACTACTATAGACCAGTCTAGCACTATAGACCTCTATAGACCAGTCTAGCACTATAGAATACTATAGACCAGTCTAATACTATAGACCAGTCTAATACTATAGACTACTATAGACCAGTCTAGCACTATAGACCACTATAGACCAGTCTAGCACTATAGACCACTATAGACCAGTATAATACTATAGACCACTATAGACCAGTCTAGCACTATAGACCACTATAGACCAGTCTAATACTATAGACCACTATAGACCAGTCTAGCACTATAGACCACTATAGACCAGTCTAATACTATTGACTACTATAGACCAGTCTAGCACTATAGACCACTATAGACCAGTCTAATACTATTGAATACTATAGACCAGTCTAGCACTATAGACCACTATAGACCAGTCTAATACTATTGAATACTATAGACCAGTCTAATACTATAGACCAGTCTAATACTATAGACCACTATAGACCAGTCTAGCACTATAGAATACTATAGACCAGTCTAATACTATAGACCAGTCTAATACTATAGACCACTATAGACCAGTCTAGCACTATAGACCAGTCTAGCACTATAGACCACTATAGACCAGTCTAATACTATTGAATACTATAGACCAGTCTAATACTATAGAATACTATAGACCAGTCTAATACTATAGACCACTATAGACCAGTCTAGTACTATAGACCAGTCTAGCACTATAGACCAGTCTAATACTATAGACCACTATAGACCAGTCTAGCACTATAGGCCACTATAGATCGGTCTAGCACTATAGACCAGTCTAGCACTATAGACCACTATAGACCAGTCTAGCACTATAGACCACTATAGACCAGTCTAGCACTATAGAATACTATAGACCAGTCTAGCACTATAGACCACTATAGACCAGTCTAGCACTATAGACCACTATAGATCGGTCTAGCACTATAGACCAGTCTAGCACTATAGACCACTATAGATCGGTCTAGCACTATAGACCAGTCTAATACTATAGACCACTATAGACCAGTCTAATACTATAGACCACTATAGATCGGTCTAGCACTATAGACCAGTCTAATACTATAGACCACTATAGACCAGTCGAATACTATAGACCACTATAGACCAGTCTAATACTATAGACCACTATAGATCGGTCTAGCACTATAGACCAGTCTAATACTATAGACCACTATAGATCGGTCTAGCACTATAGGCCAGGATAGACCAGTCTAATATTATAGACCAGTCTAGCACTATAGACCAGTCTAACACTATAGACCAGTCTAGCACTATAAACCAGTCTTGCACTACAGACCACTATAGACCAGGCTAGCACTATATCTTGTATCTGTTGATAAGCAACTGCTTGCTAAGGATACGGCTAGGGTTAGGTTCCATGTGTAACTCTGTGTTGTTGTTTGTGTCGCACTGCTTTGCCTTATCTTGGCCAGGTCGCAGTTATAAATGAGAACTTGTTCTCAACTAGTCTACCTGGTTAAATAAAGGTGAAATAAATAAATAAATAAATGAAAAGGTTAAGAATAAGGGTACGGGTTAAGTTTAGGGTTAGGATAAAGTTTAGGGTTTGGGCTAGGGTATGGGTTAAGTATAGGGTAAGGGTTAAGTTTAGGGTTAGGATAAGGGTTAGGGTTTGGGCTAGAGTTAGGATAAAGGTTAGGATAAGGGTTAGGATTTGGTCCTAGGGTTAGGATATAGGTTAGGATAAGGATTAGGGTTTGGGCTAGGGTTAGAATAAAGGTTAGGATAAGGGTTAGGGTTTGGGCTAGGGTTAGGATAAAGGTTAGGGTTTGGGCTAGGGTTAGGATAAAGGTTAGGGTTTGGGCTAGAGTTAGGGTTTGGGCTAGGGTTATGATAAAGGTTAGGGTTTGGGTTAGGGTTAGGATAAAGGTTAGGATAAAGGTTAGGGTTTGGGCTAGGGTTAGGGTTAGGATAAAGGTTATGGTTTGGGCTAGAGTTAGGGTTAGGGTTTGGGCTGGGGTTAGGGTTAGGATAAAGGTTAGGATACGGGTTAGGGTTTGGGCTAGGGTTAGGATAAAGGTTAGGGTTTGGGCTAGAGTTAGGGTTAGGATAAAGGTTAGGGTTTGGACTAGAGTTAGGGTTAGGGTTTGGGCTAGGGTTAGGATACAGGTTAGGGTTTGGGCTAGGGTTAGGATAAAGGTTAGGGTTTGGGCTAGAGTTAGGGTTAGGGTTTGGGCTAGGGTTAGGATTAGGATAAAGGTTAGGCTTTGGACTAGAGTTAGGTTTTGGGCTAGGGTTAGGATAAAGGTTAGGATAAAGGTTAGGGTTTGGGCTAGGGTTAGGATACAGGCTAGCATAAAGGTTAGGGTTTGGGCTAGAGTTAGGATAAAGATTAGGGTTTGGGCTAGAGTTAGGGTTAGGATAAAGGTTAGGGTTTGGGCTAGAGTTAGGGTTAGGGTTTGGGCTAGGGTTAGGATAAAGGTTAGGGTTTGGGCTAGGGTTAGGATAAAGGTTAGGGTTTGGGCTAGGGTTAGGATAAAGGTTAGGGTTTGGGCTAGGGTTAGGGTTAGGATAAAGGTTAGGGTTTGGGCTAGAGTTAGGGTTAGTGTTTGGGCTAGGGTTAGGATAAAGGTTAGGGTTTGGGCTAGGGTTAGGATAAAGGTTAGGGTTTGGGCTAGGGTTAGGATAAAGGTTAGGGTTTGGGCTAGGGTTAGGATAAAGGTTAGGGTTTGGGCTAGGGTTAGGGTTAGGATAAAGATTAGGGTTTGGGCTAGAGTTGGGGTTAGGGTTTGGGCTAGGGTTAGGATAAAGGTTAGGGTTTGGGCTAGGGTTAGGATAAAGGTTAGGATAAAGGTTAGGGTTTGGGCTAGGGTTAGGATAAAGGTTAGGGTTTGGGCAAGAGTTAGGATAAAGGTTAGGGTTTGTGCTAGAGTTAGGGTTAGGGTTTGGGCTAGGGTTAGGGTTAGGATAAAGGTTAGGCTTTGGACTAGAGTTAGAGTTTGGGCTAGGGTTAGGATAAAGGTTAGGATACAGGTTAGGCTTTGGACTAGAGTTAGGGTTAGGGTTTGGGCTAGGGTTAAGGTTAGGATAAAGGTTAGGGTTTGTGCTAGAGTTAGGGTTAGGGTTTGGGCTAGGGTTAGGGTTAGGATAAAGGTTAGGCTTTGGACTAGAGTTAGAGTTTGGGCTAGGGTTAGGATAAAGGTTAGGATACAGGTTAGGCTTTGGACTAGAGTTAGGGTTAGGGTTTGGGCTAGGGTTAAGGTTAGGATAAAGGTTAGGCTTTGGACTAGAGTTAGGGTTTGGGCTAGAGTTAGGGTTAGGGTTTGGGCTAGGGTTAGGATAAAGGTTAGGGTTTGGGCTAGGGTTAGGGTTAGGATAAAGAATAGGGTTTGGGCTAGAGTTAGGGTTAGGGTTTGGGTTAGGGTTAGGATAAAGGTTAGGGTTTGGGCTAGGGTTAGGATAAAGGTTAGGATAAAGGTTAGGGTTTGGGCTAGGGTTAGGATAAAGGTTAGGGTTTGGGCAAGAGTTAGGATAAAGGTTAGGGTTTGTGCTAGAGTTAGGGTTAGGGTTTGGGCTAGGGTTAGGGTTAGGATAAAGGTTAGGCTTTGGACTAGAGTTAGAGTTTGGGCTAGGGTTAGGATAAAGGTTAGGATAAAGGTTAGGCTTTGGACTAGAGTTAGGGTTAGGGTTTGGGCTAGGGTTAAGGTTAGGATAAAGGTTAGGCTTTGGACTAGAGTTAGGGTTTGGGCTAGAGTTAGGGTTAGGGTTTGGGCTAGGGTTAGGATAAAGGTTAGGGTTTGGGCTAGGGTTAGGATAAAGGTTAGGATAAAGGTTAGGGTTTGGGCAAGAGTTAGGATAAAGGTTAGGGTTTGGGCTAGAGTTAGGGTTAGGGTTTGGGCTAGGGTTAGGGTTAGGATAAAGGTTAGGATTTGGACTAGAGTTAGGGGTTGGGCTAGGGTTAGGATACAGGTTAGGATAAAGGTTAGGGTTTGGGCTAGAGTTAGAATAAAGGTTAGGGTTTGTGCTAGAGTTAGGATAAAGGTTAGGATAAAGGTTAGGGTTTGGGCTAGAGTTAGGATAAAGGTTAGGATAAAGGTTAGGGTTTGGGCTAGGGTTAGGATAAAGGTTAGGGTTTGGGCTAGAGTTAGGATAAAGGTTAGGGTTAGGGTTCGTATATAGTTATTTGAAATGTTACTGGTATTGTGTAGAGCATCTACAGATGGAATATCCAGATACAGTGTTAATCCCAAACTATTTCTCCATTCATATTCTTTACAATGTGTTATATACAGCCCATATGCACAAACACCATGTTAGAATTACATTGATATTCTTACCATACACCTCTTTCTAAGTGATACAACCAGATTTCATCACTGGGTAGGAAAACTTCACTCTCAGCGGTTGACTGCAGAACAAAAAAAAGGTTCCTCCATTACTATTGAAAAAACATTAATATAGGCTCTCAGCAGCATGTATGTTATACAGTATATGTGAATGATCAACATCAATTCATAACAACACCATCAATTAGGAATGCTTTCAAGATAATTGCAGGAAGGGAATTTACAAATCATGTTTTAGGCTTACCATGTAGCCTCCCCAGACATGCAGAGTATTTCCCTTTACTACAGCTGTGTGACCACTTCGCTCAAGGGCAATAAGTTCCACACAGTGTTGTTTCTCAACTGCAGAATCCATATTTTCTAGAAAAGTTCTTAGAAAGTGAAAACACAAAGAAAAGGAGAGAAAGAAATGTACAAAGATCTCCACGCCAGGACTTTTATTTTCTCTGCCAGGACTTTTATTTTCTCTGCCAGGACTTTTGTTTCTCTGACCCAAATCTGTTTAAAATCTTTTATTTTTCATAGGCCCAAGCTAACCCTAACCCTAACCCTAAGCGTTTGTTGTCGCGGAAGGTCAAAGGTCATGTCATGTTGTCACCAGACCATTACTCCCTCTGGCGACGCCCCCTCACCTGAAAATGCCACAACACTCCCCGAATACCTCTCCTCTGCCTGTTCCACTGTCCTTATACCTCTCCTCTGCCTGTTCCACTGTCCTTATACCTCTCCCTATGAGCAGTTTGTTTTCCTGTGCTTAGCGGTGTGTGCTTGTTTATGCAACAGGGCAGCTCGTCCCTTCACTTCACTCATATGTAATTCTGAGGGTAGAACATATCATGTGTCATGTTTGAAATAGCCTGCTTGGACCAGCCTGGTCGTGCAATAGTTCACATTCTGTTACACTTCACGTATCAAGTGATGTGAAACGAAACGTGAGCCAGCAGTCTGTATTATGATTGGAACCAAGTCTTTGATTGGATGGAAACAACCACCCCCCATCTATCCTCACAGAATACATACATTGACTGATTGATATCTCTAAGGCTTAAAACTTCTTGACGCTAGGAGGCTGAATTTTTATGTTTGGAAAAATAACGTTCCCAATGTAAACGGCCTATTTCTCAGGCCCAGATGCTAGAATATGCATATAATTGACAGATTAGGATAGAAAACACTCTAAAGTTTCCAAAACTGTCAAAATATTGTCTGTGAGTATAACAGAACTGATTTTGCAGGCAAAAACCTGAGGAATTCCAACCCGGAAGTGGCTCTTATTTTGAAAAATCCCTGTTCCATTGCCTGCCTATCCTCCATTTAAAGGGATATAAACCAGATTCCTTTTCCAATGGCTTCCACGGGGTGTGAACAGGCTTTAGACATAGTTTCAAGCTTTTATTCTGAAAAATGAGCGAGATTTATCAAAACGCGTCAGTGGATGGCCAGGTGTCCTTTGATTAGTTCATGCGCGCGAAAGTTGTTGCTCGACATTTTCTTTATCTCTAGTATTGATAGTTTACCGTCCGGTTGAAATATGATCGATTAATTATGTTAAAAACAACCTGAGGATTGATTATAAAAAACGTTTGACATGTTTCTACGAACTTTACGGATACTATTTGGAATTTTCGCCTTCCCTTCATGACTGCTGGATCCTGTTGATTTCTGAACATAACGCACCAACCAAATTGAGGTTTTTGGATATAAAAATAATATTTATCGAACAAAAGGAACATTTATTGTGTAACTGGGAGTCTCGTGAGTGCAAACATCAGAAGATCATCAAAGGTAAGCGATTAATTTAATTGCTTTTCAGACTTTCGTGACCAATCTACATTGCTGCTAGCTGTTCGTAATGTTTTGTCTAGTGATCGATAAACTGACAAACGCTTGGATTGCTTTCACTGTAAAGCATATTTTCAAAATCTGACACGATAGGTTGATTAACAACAAGCTAAGCTGTGTTTTGGTATATTTCACTTGTGATTTCATGAATAAATATTTTTAGTATTTTTTTTCAATTTGGCGCTCTGCAATTCAGCGGTTGTTTACGAAAATGATCCCGTTAAAGGGATCTGTGCGCCATTAAGCCCTTTTAAATTGTACTTATTTTGTTCACCACGTTTACTCAGTCTTTTAAGGTAGTTCTGGTGGGGTGACATGTCTTAGCCCATTCACAGTGGTGGATCCAGTGAGCTATATTGATCTAAAGTTGTAAGTGTTGGGGAGAAAACGACTAAAGGTAAAACAGCATGAAACAGTGTAAAAGTATTCTACAGGGTTACTATAAATCAAAGAGTATTATTACACAGTGAAACTTTTCCCTGTAAATGTGCAGGATTATACTGGCACCAGAGCTCCCAGCTTAATACTGTAATTTTGCTTTACAGCAGAGATGCTGTAATATATTTGACATCTCTGCTGTAAAGTATAATTACAGTATGAAGCTGGCAACTCTAGTGCCAGTATAATGCTGTGAATTTACAGGGAAATTCTCCCTGAAATCTAAATGTAATAAAAACAATACATTTGTACCTAAAATGCATTCATTCAAATTGGTAACACAATTAACAACAACAAAATAATCAACAGAATTGGCAATAGAAGTAAAAACAATTAACACATATTTAAACAAATAAGAGGATCATTACAACACTAATGTAAAAACTATATGGTGTGTGTGGGGTGTGGGGGTGAGAGAGGGAGATGGAGTTAAAATTGGGATTAGGTACAATCCTAAAGCTATGATCAGGGGCAACTCTATTCAAAGTAACGGGGTTCAGAGGCAGTGAAACACACAATGGGACATGAGACCATCCAGGAGGAAGAATTCAGTGCAGCATCAAGTGTTCTTCACTCAGTGAGCTCTTTGAAGAATCGGGCAATGTAGGGGTTGAGAACAGCTGGCTTCCTCTGGGCCACTTTGTCTCGTCTTCAGGGTCATCATCTTGGGTTGACTTGAACCAGGAATCTGCACAGCCATTTATCCAATATAGTTGATGAAATATGAAATCTATTGAGGCATTGAACAAATACAAATTAGACTGCTGGGTGATTCTCATGAAACCAGTTGTAAACATGTCTGTAGCAAATTGAGTTACAAAACCATGATGCATCTGCAAAAATGCACTATCATTCTGAGTACTAAGATCTCTCATTTTTAGCAGTGTCTTATTTGAAATACATTTTGCATTTTCGCCTGCATTTTGTACATTCTCATTACCGAAATGTGTCCGGATTTTCATTTTATAACATTTTACTAACTGATTTGATATGTTGCTGTAGTTTGTCCATGAATCATAAAAAATGGTATACTGGTTTGATGTTTACATTAAACTATAATATGTATTACCTACAAACACAGTGTCTGTGGACATTACGTGACAATTTTTCAAGTTCCTGCAAAAACTCCAATCAGTTTAAAAACATAGATATATATTCACATATAATGCATCATCTACAGGAAGTTAATTAAATTTATTTGCTTCAATGCCTTCAGAATGAGGTTCTTATTCTCATACACCACCTTTAACCCACTTGGCCTTCTCATTACCGAAACAGCTAAAAAGCTCAAATTGGGGAAAAGTCAGATTTAATTTTATACTAATTGAATAAGTAAATGTTAATAATAATTTTAAGTGTTATGTTTAACTCAGGCATTTTCATTAGGGGAGCAATGTTTAAAAATATTACATTGATTTGTTTTCCAACTTTTTTTGACTGTTGCTGTAATGATCATGTTTGTGTAAATTGTGGTAAAATGCGAAGTATCTAATCAAAAAACATAATTATTATTATGAAATAGATGGGTACATATCCTAATCTCAGTGATCCAAGAGGACATCTCGTTAAAGATGATCTTATTTATTATTATTATTATTATATTGGCTCTCGACCTTCGTACGGGAGTTGCAGCGATCGGACAAGACCGTAACTAACAATTGGATATCACCGAATTGGGGAGAAAAAGGGGTAAAAAGCAGTGTAGAGGCGACTCCGGGATGCTGGCCTTCTAGGTAGAGTTCCTCTGTCCAGTGTCTGTGTTCTTTTGCCCATCTTAATCTTTTATTTTTATTGGCCAGTCTGAGATATGGCTATTTCTTTACAACTCTGCCTAGAAGGCCAGGATCTCGAAGTTGCCTCTTCACTGTTGACGTTGAGACTGGTGTTTTGCGGGTACTATTTAATGAAGCTGCCAGCTGAGGACTTGTGAGGCATCTGTTTCTCAAACTAGACACTCTAATGTACTTGTCCTTTTGCTCATTTGTGCACCGTGGCCTCCCACTCCTCTTTCTATTCTGGTTAGAGCCAGTTTGCGCTGTTCTGTGAAGGGAGTAGTACACAGCGTTGTACGAGATTGTCACGTTCTGACCATAGTTCTTGTGTGTTTTTCCTTGTTTTGTGTTGGTCAGGACGTGAGCTGGGTGGGCATTCTATGTTTTGTGTTTCTATGTGGGGATTGTCAATTGGCCTGATGTGGTTCTCAATCAGAGGCAGGTGTTTGTCATTGTCTCTGATTGGGAACCATATTAAGGTAGCCTGTTTTGTGTTGGGATTTGTGGGTGGTTGTTTCCTGTCTTTGTGTTTCTCTGCACCAGATAAGACTGTTTCGTTTTGCCACGTTTGTTATTTTGTATTGTTGTAAGTGTTCACGGTTTCGTCTATTTAACATGTTGAGCACTGGCTACGCTGCCGTACGAAGGTCGAGAGCCATGCATCCCCCGAAACATGACCCCGCCAAGCCGCACTGCTTCTTGACACACTGCTTGCTTAACCCGAAAGCCAGCCGCACCAATGTGTCGGAGGAAACACTGTACAACTGGCGACCGTGTCACACAGGAGTCGCTAGGGCGTGATGGGACAAGGACATCCCGGACGGCCAAACCTTCCCCTAATCCGGAAGACGCTGGACCAATTGTACATTGCCTCATGGATCACCCGGTCGTGGCCGGCTGCATCACAGCCCGAGATTGAACCCGGATCTGTAGTGAGGCCTCAAGCACTGCAGTGCCTTAGACCGCTGCGCCACTCAGGAGGCCGAAAGATGACAGTTGACATTTTTGTTGTCAAATTTCGTGAGAATGAGACAGCTAGATACATCACCTTTAAACCCTAGCTAACTATTAAAAACATTACCATAGTCTACACACAATACCACAGATTATTTTACCAGACTCACAACATTTTGTTTTCTCTCATGGCCACCAAATGTTTGCATACTACTGGTACAGTGAGCAGGTTTAGCTAATACTGTAACATTATGGAACAATGGTGTAAACAATAGTGAACAGGGAGAGGCTAAACGGACACTTCTGGCATGAAAAACAATGACATATGTTGCACAGCTGAGAGCAGAGCAAACCGAATCACAGCGGGGTGTGACAGCTAAGGACACTGTGTCCTGGTGTGGTTGTCCTTCAAGGTTAACTACTGTGCTACTGCTACTACTACTACTAAACACTACTAATACCACTACTACTACTACTATAAGGTTAACTACTGTGCTACTGCTACTACTACTACTAAACACTACTAATACCACTACTACTACTACTATAAGGTTAACTACTGTGCTACTGCTACTACTACTACTAAACACTACTAATACCACTACTACTACTACTAAACACTACTAATACAACTACTACTACTACTATACACTACTAATACCACTACTACTAAACACTACTAATACCACTACTACTACTACTAAACACTACTAATACCACTACTACTACTACTATAAGGTTAACTACTGTGCTACTGCTACTACTACTACTAAACACTACTAATACCACTACTACTACTACTATAAGGTTAACTACTGTGCTACTGCTACTACTACTACTAAACACTACTAATACCACTACTACTACTACTATAAGGTTAACTACTGTGCTACTGCTACTACTACTACTAAACACTACTAATACCACTACTACTACTACTAAACACTACTAATACAACTACTACTACTACTATACACTACTAATACCACTACTACTAAACACTACTAATACCACTACTACTACTACTAAACACTACTAATACCACTACTACTACTACTATAAGGTTAACTACTGTGCTACTGCTACTACTACTACTAAACACTACTAATACCACTACTACTACTACTAAACACTACTAATACAACTACTACTACTACTATACACTACTAATACCACTACTACTAAACACTACTAATACAACTACTACTACTACTATACACTACTAATACCACTACTACTATACACTACTAATACCACTACTACTAAACACTACTAATACCACTACTACTACTACTAAACACTACTAATACCACTACTACTACTACTATAAGGTTAACTACTGTGCTACTGCTACTACTACTACTAAACACTACTAATACCACTACTACTACTACTAATACCACTACTACTACTACTAAACACTACTAATACAACTACTACTACTACTATACACTACTAATACCACTACTACTAAACACTACTAATACCACTACTACTACTACTATAAGGTTAACTACTGTGCTACTACTACTACTACTACTACTAAACACTACTAATACCACTACTACTACTACTAATACCACTACTGATACTACTACTACTACTACTACTAATACCACTACTGATACTACTACTACTACTACTACTACTAAACACTACTAATACCACTACTACTACTACTAATACCACTACTGATACTACTACTACTACTACTACTAATACCACTACTGATACTACTACTACTACTACTAAACACTACTAATACCACTACTACTACTACTACTTTTACAGTCACCACTTGATTTGAAAACCTTCAGAACTGATTCTGAAGCAGTTACTAAGTCGCTTTATGAGCCCTGTTGTTGATAGGTGCTTTCACATAGAATGGAATGCAAGTTCATTCAAGGGATATGAGAAAAGAACATTAAGAAAGTGACCGTTAATCCCTGATTGACTGATTGAATTAGTAGTGTTTAGTAGTAGTAGTAGTAGTAGTAGTAGTAGTAGTAGTAGTAGTAAAGCAGTTAACCTTATAGTAGAGTAGTAGTTGAATATCAAGAGTGGTCTTGCTGAGGAAGTTGATTGATTAATCAAATGAGTGATTGACCTATCCCGCCCTGTCCTCTCCCCAGGTGCTCAAGCCAGCTATTTGCCATGTGATTCACGACGTCTACTGTTACTGTCCCACTAAAGGCTCCTGTTCCAGTACTATTTACAATACGATACAGTCAACATGGAGGTAGAAATTAGCAAACCCCAGGAAACATTGCAGCTGCAATCTGGATATTGTTTGAGGCCAATCACTTTGTCAGAATCCATCTGAATATTTCCTGCAGAGACGACGTATCCTAGGAAGGAGATTGTGGAGCGACGGAATTCACATTTCTCTGCTTCCACAAAGAGCTGGTTCTACAAAAGACGCTGCAGGCCCTGTCGGACGTAGAGGACGAGCTCTTGAGCTGAACGGGAAAAGAACGTCGTCGAAGGTAGACGAATACGAACCGGTTCAACATGTTCAACATTTCTGACCAGGGCTTAGAGTGGTAGCGGGTAACGTTTTTTAACTTTACCGTCATTAATGCTCCAGTAGTCAATACACGTGCACAGGGGTTTGTCCTTCTTCTCCACAAAGAAGAACCCTGCATCGGGGCGGAAGCAGATGGACAAATACTCCCTGCAGCAAGAGAGTCCTTAATGTACCCTTCCATCATCTTGGTCTCCAGACCCGACAGGGAAGAAATCCGCCCTCGAGGCGGTGCTGTGCCCGGGAGAAGGTCGATAGCGCAGTCGTAGGGTCGATGTGGAGGAAGAGATGTGGTGCGGGCCTTGTTGAAAACCTCCCGGAGTTCCTGATAATCCGGAGGGATGGCAGAGAGATCCGGGACAGGCTGCGCCGACTTCAGATATTGCACATAGCAGAATGGGCTCCAACCCATGATAGAACCAGTAGCCCAGTCAATCAGGGGATTGTGCCTCTGGAGCCATGAAAACCAACACCACGGGCACATGAGGAGGCAAGTCGATAGCCCTCAGTGATTCCAGAGGAAACTCGGGTGACATCGGATTCTCCCTGTTATGTAGACGCCAGGGACTTCTGGAATTAATCGGGAGGCGAGGTGGGAACTGTGGACGAGCAAGTGTGACCGGGAACAGACCTCTTCTCCCTCCTACATTCCCGTAGATGCCCAGCAATCCGTATGGTCAAGGCTATGAGAGAGTCAAGGTCCATGGGAAACTCCCAGGCTGCGAGCTCATCTTTAACCACCTCCGATAATCCATGAAGGAACGTGTTTTACAGGGATTCCAGGGTACCAGGCACTCTCGGCGGCCAAAGTGTGAAAATCTACCGCATAGTCTGCTACACTACGGGAGTCTTGACGCAGTTGAAATAGCTTCCGAGCAGCCTCTCTCCAGGACAACGGAGAATCAAACTCCTTTCTAACCTCCACCACAAACTCCTCCAGACTGAGGCAAATGAGGATTGTTGCTCTGACACCGCAGTAGCTCAGGCAAGAGCCCTCCCGGACATCAGCATTATCAGGTACGCTATCAGCATTATCAGGTACGCTATCAGCGTTATCAGGTACGCTATAAGGGAGCACTGGGAGAGAAACACCTGGGAGGTTCCTGGATCTTCAGCATAGGGCTCCGGAAGAGGTAAGCAGGGTTCTCGGGAAGCCGGGGTAGGCTGGGGAGAAGTGTCGCTGGTAGCGGGATTACTGAGAGTCTGGCAGGTTACCGTTGTGATTTGCTGCCTAGTAGATAATCTGCGGAATTGCTCCAGCAATGCAGTGAAGCTTTGCTTCCGTGGCGTTCCACCCAGGTCTGGAGTCCTTCTATTAGGTTTTGAATTAACTCCTCGTGTCTTCCGATGGCGGCTCTTTGGAAGGAGACAGCGTTGCGGAGCTGGTCCGAGTCTTCTGTGCAGTCATGGCCAGTTCTTTTTATCACGACTCAGGATAAGACCCAGATGCAGACACAGGAGGCAGATAGTTCGACGCTTAGATATATGTTTTAACACAAGGGGCAAGTCGTGGGCTGGCAGAGGTTTGAAATCCAGGTTAGAGACAGGCAGGTACAGGAAGGTAGGTGGGCTCAGGGTCAGGACAAGCAGAAAGGTTTGAATCGGGAAGAAACAAAATCTTGAGAACAGGATAATGGAAAACACGTTGGTACGACCTGACCTGACAAGACAAGATGAACTGGCAACAGACAAACGGAAAACGCAGGTATAAATAAACAGGAGATAATGGAAAAAATGGGAGAGACCTGGTGGGGGGTGGAGACAAGCACAAGACAGGTAAAACAGATCAGGTTGTGACAACTACTACTACGACGCTAACCTAAAATTTTCAACACTAACTTCTAACAATTCAAACTTCTAAACTTCTTCCACTACCATAAAAATACTTTTGGTCAGCATGCATGTTTTAAAGTAGTTTTGTTTTTACGGGTTTAGCGCTACAGATGTCAGCAGAAGGCAAAGGTTAATAAAAAAGTATTTCAGATTTGAGTAGTTGTTCTTTCAGCAAGCACACCTAAAACAGAAGATATAAATGAAAGATTGAGAGTGTGACTGCTAAATCAAGTCACAGTAATGAATAAGACCAGAACGTGACTGCTGAAGCAGGTCACACTAATGAACTAATGTAGTTGTAGTAAAGTAATCAACCATATGTTATGTTTCATGCCTTCATGTATGTGTGTGTGTTTGTGTGTGTCTGTGCATGCGTATGTGTGTGTGTTCATGTGTGTGTCTCTGCGTATGTACATATGTGTGTGTGTGTGTGTGTGTGTGTGTGTGTGTGTGTGTGTGTGTGTGTGTGTGTGTGTGTGTGTGAGTGTGAGTGTGAGTGTGAGTGTGAGTGTGAGTGTGTGTGTGTGTGTGTGTGTGTGTGTGTGTGTGTGTGTGTGTCATATCCCTCTCCCACGCAGAAAGGAGCCCGTAGGCACCGTCTAGAGCCCTGTCTAAAAGTCACAGTAACACCCCGTCACACCAAATGCTAGCATTTCACAGAACTGATAGTTAGACGACGGCGTAAAGACCACAGATATGTCACTTTCAATTTGAATATGAGATGTCAAACAACCCACTGTCTCACCGCCTGCCATGCAGTGACTGCCTTCTCCTCCTCCTCCTCATCCTTCTCCACTATGTCTCCCTCCTCCTTTTCCTCCCCCTCCTCCCCATGCTCTTCCCCCTCGTCCTCCTCCTCCTTCTCAACTTCGTCCTCTTCCCCCTCCTCCTCCCCTCCTCCTCTCCATCCCCCTCCTCCTCCTTCTTTTCTGGTTCTCTTCTTCCGATCGGCAGACTGCCAAAGGCTGCATAGGAGGAGAAGGAAGAGAGAACACACTGCCTTCCCCAGATCCCTCCCTACTGCCTTCCCAAGATCCCCACTGCCTTCCCCAGATCCCCCCCACTGCCTTCCCCAGATCCCTCCCTACTGCCTTCCCCAGATCCCTCCCTACTGCCTTCCCCAGATCCCCTCCACTGCCTTCCCCAGATCCCTCCCTACTGCCTTCCCCAGATCCCTCCCTACTGCCTTTCCCAGATCCCTCACTACTGCCTTCCCTAGATCCCTCCCTACTGCTTGCCCCAGATCCCTCCCTACTGCCTGCCCCAGATCCCTCCCTACTGCCTTCCCCAGATCCCTCCCTACTGCCTTCCCCCGATCCCCCCCACTGCCTTCCCCAGATCCCCCCACTGCCTGCCCCAGATCCCTCCCTACTGCCTTCCCCAGATCCCTCCCTACTGCCTGCACCAGATCCCTCCCTACTGCCTTCCCCAGATCCCTCCCTACTGCCTGCCCCAGATCCCTCCCCACTGTCTGCCCCAGATCCCTCCCTACTGCCTGCCCCAGATCCCTCCCTACTGCCTTCCCCAGATCCCTCCATACTGCCTTCCACAGATCCCCCCACTGCCTGCCCCAGATCCCTCCCTACTTCCTTCCCCAGATCCCCCCACTGCCTGCCCCAGATCCCCCCACTACCTGCCCCAGATCCCCCCACTACCTGCCCCAGATCCCCCCACTACCTGCCCCAGATCCCCCCACTACCTGCCCCAGATCCCCCCCACTACCTGCCCCATATCCCCCCACTGCCTTCTCCAGATCCCCTCACTGCCTACCCCAGATCCCCCCACTGGCTTTCATAGATCCCCCACTGCCTGCCCCAGATCCCCCCACTGCCTGCCCCAGATCCCCCCACTGCCTGCCCCAGATCCCCCACTGCCTGCCCCAGATCCCCCCACTGCCTAGCCACAGCCCCCTGCTGCCTTCCCCAGATCCCCCCACTGTCTGCCCCAGATCCCTCCCCTGCCTGCCCCAGATCCCCCCACTGCCTGCCCCAGATCCCCCCACTACCTGCCCCATTGCAGCACCAATGCACCGCGCCACCGTACCCTCTCTCTGCCACACAAGCCCGCCCGCCCGCACTCAGGCACACGCATACTGCCTCCTTTATTTATTTGTTCCTCCTTGGTTGTTTAGACCCCATTAGGGAGCTAATTGTGATGAGGCTGAGGACGGGGGTATTGTAGTAAAGTACAGTTCATGGCTAATTGCTCCAACAGCTGCTGGTGGTTATGAAAACGAGCAAGAAAAAAGGGACGGGAGGAGATCCAGGAAGAACAGAGGAGGGGTCTCTTCTCCAGCGCTGGTCCCAGCTCTGGTGCACTCTAGGCTGGGCGCCACATGAGCCGGTAGTGGAGCACCACCAGGGTCCCTCTGGAGCGCGATGCAGAACAGAACAGGCATCCGGATAAATCACCATACTCTCTGAGGAGCCTGCTGTTTTATATTTTCTGTGTGTGTGTGCATGCGTTTATGCGTGTGTGCATGTGTGTGTGTGACAGTATCTCTCCATGTTTTTATATCTGGCAACCTCCCCACCCCAGCCCTTCTCCATATTCCCATATGAGCCAGCAGACCCCCCTTTGGGCTAGCAGTGCTTCATGTGTGACAGTTAGCATGTGGCGGAACCCTCTGATGTGGAAGGAAGTGAAAGGTGGGTTTGGTGCCAACTCCACCACAGAGCAGAGCAGAGGAGGGGTTTCACAGAGGCTGCTGCTGCCAATAGCCTGGTGCTCTGGATGAAAGCCTTGGTGATACGTCCTGATCCTGTAACCATGCAGGTGAAGGGTGGAGGTATGTGGATAGGTTCCAATGTGTTTCAGCCAATAAGATTGTCCCTTTAGCAACTCTGCAGGGTCCAGAGTCTCTCCTCCTGTTCTCTCTGTTCCACTTCCCTATTAGCTTTAGGCACTTTATCAATTTGTAACTAGATAGGTAGAACAACAACATATCACAGGCATAGTCAGTACACTTCTCCTCAGTAAAGTAGCCATCAGCGAGGTGGGGTGCTTTGTGGTTATTTAAGAGAGTCTTCGAAGAAAGTAGGTTTTCAGATATTTTCTGAAGATGGGCAGGGACTCTGCAGTCCTATCTTCAGGGGTTAGCTTGTTCCACCGTTGTGGTGCCAGGACTACGCCTCAGGATAAGACCAAGATGCAAACACAGGAGGTGGATAGTTTGAATCTCAGATATTTATTATAACACAGGGGGCAGGCAGGTCAAGGGCAGGCAGAGGTTCGTAATCTAGATCAGAGTCAGGCAGGTACCGGACGGCTGGCAGGTTCAGGGTCAAGACAGGCAGAAAGTTTTGAATCGGGAAGAGTAGAAACAAAACTTGAGACCAAGAAACCGGGAAATACGCTGGTACGTCCTGACAAGACTAGACGAACTGGACACAGACAAACAGAAAACGCATCTATAAATACACAGGAGATAATGGGGGGGAAATGGGCAACACCTGGTGGGGGGTGGAGACAAGGACAAGACAGGTGAAACAGATCAGGGTGTGACAAGGACAGAGAAGAGTTGGACTGGGCTGAGCGGGATCTGACATCCCGTTAGGGGTAGGAAGGCCAAGAGTTGGCAGGACTTGGGTTGGGTGTAGGGTTTGAACATACCCTGAAGGTAGGCAGGGGCAGTTCCTCACCATGGTCTTGTAGTGGATGCGAGCTTCGACTGGAAGCCAGTAGAGGACCGGGGTGACATGGGAGAACATTGGAAGGTTGGAAACCAGACGGGCTGCAGCGTTTTTGGATAAATTGCAGAGGTTTGATGTCATGAGCGGGGAGCCCAGCCAACAGAGAGTTGCAGTAGTCCAGACGGGAGAGGACAATTGCCTGGATTAGGACCTGTGCTGCTTCCTGTGTGAGGGAGGGTCGTACTATGGAGATGTTGTAGAGCATGAACCTGCAGGAGCATGGTAGTAGGTACAGCATAGTGCTAGCTCTAGCCTAACATGGTAGCAGCTATATCATAGCTCTAGCCTAGCATGGTAGTAACTACACCATAGATCTAGCCTAGCATGGTAGTAGCTACACCATAACTCTAGCCTAGCTCTAGCCTAGCATGGTAGCAGCTACACCATAGCTCTAGCCTAGCATGATAATAGCTACACCGTAGCTCGAGCCTAGCGTGGTAGTAGCTACACCATAGCTCGAGCCTAGCGTGGTAGTAGCTACACCATAGTTCTAGCATAGTATGAGAGTAATTACACCATAGCTCTAGCCTAACTCTAGCCTAGTATGGTAGTAGCAACACCATAGCTCTAGCCTAGCTCTAGCCTAGCATGGTAGTAGCTACACCATTGCTCTAGCCTAGCTCTAGCCTAGCATGGGCGTAGTTGCACCATAGCTCTAGCCTAGCATGGTAGTAGCTACACCATAGCTCTAGCCTAGCTCTAGTCTAGCATGGTAGTAGCGTCACCGTAGCTATAGCCTAGCATTGTAGTAGCGTCACCGTAGCTATAGCCTAGCATTGTAGTAGCTATATCATAACTGTAGCCTAGCTCTAGCCTAACATGGTAGTAGCTACACCATAGTTCTATTCTAGCATGGTAGTAGCCACACCATAGCTCTAGCCTAGCATGATAGTAGCCACACATAGCTCTAGCCTAGCATGATAGTAGCTACACCATAGTTCTAGCTTAGCATGATAGTAGCTACACCATAGTTCTAGCCTAGCATGATAGTAGCCACACCATAGCTCTAGCCTAGCATGATAGTAGCTACACCATAGTTATAGCCTAGCATGATAGTAGCCACACCATAGTTCTAGCCTAGCATGATAGTAGCTATATCATAGCTCTAGCCTAGCATGATAGTAGCTATATCATAGCTCTAGCCTAGCATGATAGTAGCTATATCATAGCTCTAGCCTAGCATGGTAGTAGCTACACCATAGTTCTATTCTAACATGATAGTAGCTGTACCATTGCTCTAGCCTAGCATGATAGTAGCTATATCATAGCTCTAGCCTAGCATGATAGAGCCACACCATAGATCTAGCCTAGCATGATAGTAGCTACACCATAGCTCTAGCTTAGCATGATAGTATTTACACCATAGCTCTAGCCTAGCATGATAGTAGCTACACCATAGCTCTAGCTTAGCATGATAGTAGCTACACCATAGTTCTAGCCTAGCATGATAGTAGCTATGTCATAGCTCTAGCCTAGCATGATAGTAGCTATGTCATAGCTCTAGCCTAGCATGATAGTCGCTATATCATAGCTCTAGCCTAGCATGATAGTAGCTATATCATAGCTCTAGCCTAGCATGATAGTAGCTATATCATAGCTCTAGCCTAGCATGGTAGTAGCTACACCATAGTTCTATTCTAACATGATAGTAACCGTACCATAGTTCTAGCCTAGCATGATAGTAGCTACACCATAGTTCTATTCTAACATGATAGTAGCCGTACCATAGTTCTATTCTAACATGATAGTAGCTACACCATGGCTCTAGCCTACGTCCGCCTGACTTGACTGCTCATTTATTCTGTTCATACTAGCCACGCTGATGATGAATGTCCCACAGACTGCACATGTGTTAAAATATTCATCAATCGGGGCGTGCCAATTTAGGAAGGAGGAAAACCAATAAAATGTTCTGTGGCAACGGTCATGGTATATTTATATGAATATTTAGGCCGTGGGTGGCACATTGAGATTAATCTGTGCCTTAGTCGCTTTTTAACCAATTACATTTGTTATTTTTTCTTTATATTGAGCAGGGAGAAGGAGAGTAGAGGGGAAGGAGAGAATGAAGGGGGAGAGAGGTGGAGGAAAGTGTGAGACAATATGGGAAGGTCTTTGATGTGGCTGTGGAAATGGACTCAGGATTTCTCTAATGGTGTTTTAGAATTCAAAAAAGTCATGTCTGTCGGGCTGCAAGAAAATCCTAATTTCATATGTATAATACTTGTTGATTACCAGAAAGCTGCAGAACTGTCTGGATTTGTAATTTTAGATTGTTGTTCATTAACTACTTAATGCTACTAAAATTCTGCTATTTCCTTTGTGCTTTTGCAAAAATCTAATTTTCAGTATCATGAAATCAGACCTAATTTTTCCTTGTCTCGAACACAGATGGTTCCCAGAAGCACTTGATTATTCAATGTTCCTTACAGTTCATAACAATACATTTCTGTACTGACAGGATTTTCTCTCTTCATCTCTCCATCTCTCTCTCTCTCTCTCTCTCTCTCTTCCCCCTATCTCAATCTCTCTCCCTCTCTCAATTTCCATTCATTTCAATTTAAAGGGCTTCATTGGCATGGGGAACGTATGTTTATATTGCCAAAGCAAGTGAAATAGACAATAAACAAAAGGGAAAAAAACAAGGGAAATAAACAATCGTAAATGAACAGTAAACATTACACTCACAAACGTTTTAAAATAATATAAACATTTCAAATTGTATTTATTTATTATTTCCTATGTACAGTGTTGTAACAATGTGCAAATAGTTGAAGTACGAAAGGAAAAATAAATAAACAGAAAAATATAGGTTATATTTACAATGGTGTTTCTCTCTCTCTCTCTTCTCTTTGTAGCTCTCCTCCATTCAAGTGGGCTGGGGGGGCGGTAGGGTGGTGGCTGGGGGGGGGGGGGGGGTCGTCCCAGTTGCTGTTTACCCACCAGAGTCACCCTCTCCTGGGGCAGGTATGACAGGAAGTGGGCCAGATGGCACGGGCCAGGTCTGGAGCATGTGACCTACTCTCTGGAGAATGTGAAGAAACTAAAGGTTAGGGAAGATGGGAAAAGGAGTCAGGGTGAAGGAAAAGAGAAGATTAATGCAGAGAGTAGAGAAGGAAGAGGGAGAGGTGAGGATGGGAGGCGGGAAGGGCTTAGGGGGCTTTAACTTGAATACTTTAACTTCTCTGCGCTACGGATCCCTTTAGCGGGATCATTTTCCTAAACAACCGCTGAATTGCAGGGCGCAAAATATTACAAAAAATATTTATAATCATGCAATCACAAGTGAAATATACCAAAACACAGCTTGGCTTGTTGTTAATGTCTTCACAAAGGGAGGAAGGAAGGTTGCATTTAAAAGGTATTTGAACAGGGCCCTGGTTTTGGACGATTTCTGTTTTGAATGAGTGAGTATTATAGAGCTCAACACTTTCCTCTTGTATGATCCATCTGTATGATCCATCTGTAACTCTGTAACACTTCTTATGTAGTCCTGTCCACAGCCATGAACCAAATCCTATTTTATAAAGTCAGAGAGACAGAGAGACCCTGTGGCTGCTATACCTCAGACCCCGAGGAGACCAGGCAGTCTCAGGTGGCTTGGAAAACACACATCCCTGTTTAACCAAGCATGACGCTAGCAGGAAGTTACAGTATTTGTAGTGTACAGTCAGTTCTCTTTTAGACGCCAGAGATCTAGTAACTGTGGTAACGTTAAATGGATATTTGTCATCATTAGAGGACTTTCTCTCGATCACAACATCTCTCTAGTCGCTCATCGTATTGTAGAACTACAACTTCCTTTTGTATTTCATACATAACTCCCCTTCCTTCTCTCTTTCTCTTCCATCCTGCCTCTTGCTCCCTGCTCTAATTGGCTTTGATCTAAAAGTGGCCGGGGTCTGAAGTCTGTCTTTTACAGTCACATTTTCATATGGGGGGGCTTTGAACATATTGGAAGGGGGTTCATCTTCCACTCTGACTTCCCTGGGACACCGGGAGGGTTGAGCATATGGCAAACACCCTCGTCACTCTCCGCAGCAGCACCCGCCACACGGCCCGTCGGAGTCTCCAGCGACAACAGGAGGGACCATATTCCAATTCCTGCTTCCTGTCAGCGGCGAATCCCAGGGCGCTACCCTCTCTCTCCGATCCTCCTCCCTGATCGGTCTCCCCCATCCCTGCTCCTCCAACATCTCTCTCTCTCTACACACACACACATACACACACGCACACACACGCACACACACACACACGCACACACACACACACACACACACACACACACACACACACACACACACACACACACACACACACACACACACACACACACACACACACACACACACACACACACACACACACACACACACACACACACACACACACACACACACACCAGGAGCAAATCAGCATCTCTGTATCACTGTCTGTTATTGTAGAAGTAAGAGTAAACTAACATTGCATTGTATTTCCCTCACACTTTACTGTATAAATGACGGTAGATCTGACAGTCAGAAAGTCAGCGTTTATGGGTAACAGTCAGTCAGTGAAATGTAGGGGCTAACTGGTGGAAATTGTCAAGACAAGTCTGATTCATTAAGCCAGTCTTAGTAAGACAAGTCTGATTCATTAAGCCAGTCTTAGTAAGACAAGTCTGATTCATTAAGCCTGTCTTAGTAAGACAAGTCTGATTCATTAAGCCTGTCTTAGTAAGACAAGTCTGATTCATTAAGCCTGTCTTAGTAAGACCATATAAGATATATATATATATTTTTTTTCACCTTTATTTAACCAGGTAGGCCAGTGGCCAGTTGAGAACAAGTTCTCGTTTACAACTACGACCTGGTCAAGATAAAGCAAAGCAGTGTGATAAAAACAACAACACAGAGTTACACATGGAATATACAAACGTACAGTAAATAACACAATAGAAAAGTCTATATACAGTGTGTGCAAATGAAGAAAGATTAGGGAGGTAAGGGAATAAATAGGCAGTAGTGGCGAAATAATTACAATTGAGCAAATTAACACTGGAGTGATAGATGTGCAAAATGATGAATGTGCAAGTAGAGATACTGGGGTGCAAAGGAGCAAAAAATATAAATAAATAAACAATATGGGGATGAGGTAGTTGGATGGGCTATTTACAGATGGGCTATGTACAGGTGCAATGATCTGTAAGCTGCTCTGATAGCTGATGCTTAAAGTTAGTGAGGGAGAGATAAGTCTTCAGCTTCAGTGATTTTTGCAATTCGTTCCAGTCATTGGCAGCAGAGAACTGGAAGGAAAGGCTGCCAAAGGAGGAATTGGCTTTGGGGGTGACTAGTGAGATATACCTGCTGGAGTGCGTGCTATATATTTTATTGCATCCTATATAATCTATCATTATTAATTGTACAGAATATGAATGTTACATAAATGTTTCTGTGTGGCTTAGAATGTAAATTCATTTTGATTAGGCAACATTAGTAAATCCCATATCCAATCAAAACTCAGATGAGTAGACAATATAATTTACTTTAGCAATAGAGCATGTTTTAATTTACATTGTATTTATTTTGTCGACTCTATAAACATTTGCTTTGTTCTGTACAGTAATCTCTGCATGCAGTATAGATGGCGTCTGCGTGTATGTGTGCGTGAACATTGAACTATTCTTGTGGGGACCACAAGAATAGTAAACAAACAAACATTTGACCAATTGGGGACATTTTGTTACTCCCCATGAGGTCAAATGCTGTTTCTAGGGGGTTTAGGGTTAAGGTTAGAATTAGTGTTAGGGTTAGAATTACGTTAAGGGTTAGGAGCTAGGGTTAGGGTTAAGGTTAGAGTTAGTGTTAGGGTTAGAATTACGTTAAGGGTTAGGAGCTAGGGTTAGGGTTAAGGTTAGA
The DNA here is from genome assembly GCF_016432855.1 of Salvelinus namaycush. Classification (NCBI taxonomy): domain Eukaryota; kingdom Metazoa; phylum Chordata; class Actinopteri; order Salmoniformes; family Salmonidae; genus Salvelinus; species Salvelinus namaycush. The sequence continues at coordinate 65,227 of NW_024061622.1, read as the reverse complement.
GTTAGTGTTAGGGTTAGAATTACGTTAAGGGTTAGGAGCTAGGGTTAGGGTTAAGGTTAGAGTTAGTGTTAGGGTTAGAATTACGTTAAGGGTTAGGGTTAGGAGCTAGGGTTAGTTTTAGGGTTAGGGTTAAGGTTAGGATTTTGGGTTAATTAGGGTTAGCGTAAGAGTAAGGGTCAGGGAAAATAGGATTTTGAATGGGACTGAATTGTGTGTCGCCACAAGGTTAGAAGTACAAGACTGTGTGCGTGTGTGTGTGTGGGGGGGGGGGGGGGGGGGATCCATGTTTTACATGTTTACATGGATAGTCTCCTGTGTTACATTACATTACCACCACTGTACTGATATACGCTACATTACTGTACTGACATATGCTACATTACCACCACTGTACTGACATACGCTACATTACCACCACTGTACTGACATACGCTACATTACCACCACTGTACTGGCATATGCTACATTACCACCACTGTACTGGCATATGCTACATTACCACCACTGTACTGACATATGCTACATTACCACCACTGTACTGACATATGCTACATTACCACCACCGTACTGACATATGCTACATTACCACCACCGCACTGACATATGCTACATTACCACCACCGTACTGACATATGCTACATTACCACCACTGTACTGACATATGCTACATTACCACCACTGTACTGACATATGCTACATTACCACCACCGTACTGGCATATGCTACATTACCACCACTGTACTGGCATATGCTACATTACCACCACTGTACTGACATATGCTACATTACCACCACTGTACTGACATATGCTACATTACCACCACTGTACTGACATATGCTACATTACCACCACTGTACTGACATATGCTACATTACCACCACTGTACTGACATATCCTACATTACCACCACCGTACTGACATATGCTACATTACCACCACTGTACTGACATATGCTACATTACCACCACTGTACTGACATATGCTACATTACCACCACTGTACTGACATATGCTACATTACCACCACTGTACTGACATATGCTACATTACCACCACTGTACTGACATATGCTACATTACCACCACTGTACTGACATATGCTACATTACCACCACTGTACTGACATATGCTACATTACCACCACTGTACTGACATACGCTACATTACCACCACCGTACTGAGGTGCTTTACATTACCATCATCATACCGGGGTGTTTTACATTATCATCACCATACTGCGGTGCTTTACATTACCACCACCGTATTACAATATGCTACATTATCACCACCATACTGAGGTGCTTTACATTACCATCATCATACCGGGGTGTTTTACATTATCATCACCATACTGAGGTGCTTTACATTACCACCACTGTACTGACATACGCCACATTACCACCACCGTACTGAGGTGCTCTACATTACCACCACCATACTGAGGTGCTTTACATTACCACCGTCGTATTACAATATGCTACAATATCACCACCGTACTGAGGTGCTTTACATTACCATCATCATACCGGGGTGTTTTACATTATCATCACCATACTGCGGTGCTTTACATTACCACCACCGTATTACAATATGCTACATTATCACCACCATACTGAGGTGCTTTACATTACCATCATCATACCGGGGTGTTTTACATTATCATCACCATACTGAGGTGCTTTACATTACCACCACTGTACTGACATACGCCACATTACCACCACCGTACTGAGGTGCTCTACATTACCACCACCATACTGAGGTGCTTTACATTACCACCACCATACTGGCATAAGCTACATTACCACCACCATACTGAGGTAATTTACATTACCACCACCATACTGGCATACGCTACATTACCACCACCATACTGAGGTGCTTTACATTACCACCACCATACTGAGGTACTCTACATTACCACCACCATACTGAGGTGCTTTACATTACCACCACCATACTGAGGTGCTTTACATTACCACCACCGTACTGAGGTGCTCTACATTACCACCACCATACTGAGGTGCTCTACATTACCACCACCATACTGAGGTGCTTTACATTATCACCACCATACTGAGGTGCTCTACATTACCACCACCGTACTGAGGTGCTCTACATTACCACCACCATACTGAGGTGCTTTACATTATCACCACCATACTGAGGTGCTCTACATTACCACCACCATACTGAGGTACTCTACATTACCACCACCATACTGAGGTGCTTTACATTACCACCACCATACTGAGGTGCTTTACATTACCACCACCATACTGAGGTGCTTTACATTACCACCACCATACTGAGGTGCTTTACATTACCACCACCGTACTGAGGTGCTCTACATTACCACCACCGTACTGAGGTGCTTTACATTACCACCACCATACTGGCATACGCTACATTACCACCACCATACTGAGGTAATTTACATTACCACCACCATACTGGCATACGCTACATTACCACCACCGTACTGAGGTGCTCTACATTACCACCACCATACTGGCATACGCTACATTACCACCACCGTACTGAGGTGCTTTACATTACCACCACCATACTGGCATACGCTACATTACCACCACCATACTGAGGTGCTTTACATTACCACCACCATACTGGCATACGCTACATTACCACCACCATACTGAGGTGCTTTACATTACCACCACCATACTGGCATACGCTACATTACCACCACCATACTGAGGTGCTTTACATTACCACCACCATACTGGCATACGCTACATTACCACCACCGTACTGAGGTGCTCTACATTACCACCACCATACTGGCATACGCTACATTACCACCACCGTACTGAGGTGCTTTACATTACCACCACCATACTGGCATACGCTACATTACCACCACCATACTGAGGTGCTTTACATTACCACCACCATACTGGCATACGCTACATTACCACCACCATACTGAGGTGCTTTACATTACCACCACCATACTGGCATACGCTACATTACCACCACCATACTGAGGTGCTTTACATTACCACCACCATACTGGCATACGCTACATTACCACCACCAACTGTAATTGTGTCAACACCTTCCAGGGATGTTTTCATGCTCTTATCCTTAAATACGTTTTTCTCTGAATGTTCAGCTTCAGACCAATCACCATCCAGTATCCCCCCCATCACCGGGGCTGTTGCCGTGTTGGAGGTTATTGTATCAGTCCCAAGTTGTCTCTTAACAGTGTGAGTCTGTTTATAAGACGTGTTGAAATAGAATGCTACTGAAGAAACCTTCCTGAGTTCTTCCTTGTAGAGCGTGTGTTGGTAACCAATACAGCTATATACTGTACGCACAGGACAGTGTATGTATTTATTTGTGTGTTTGTGTGTGTGTGTGTGTGTGTATGTTGGCCCCTGGGTGCCACTGATAAAGCCCTGTGTAAAGCCTTTTTGAGGTCAGATTGCAGGCTGTTGCTCTTGTAAAAACCCCTTCAATTATTCAGCAAAGTCAAGTTCTGTTTTATCTCCCTCTTGTCTAAGTGGGCCTGCTTGGGGACAGCAGAGAGGGACAGAGGGATGGAGGGAGGGAGAGAGAGAGAGAGGGAGGGAGGGTTGTAGGAGTATCATCTCCACAGCTCTGATGCCACTAATTACTGTCTCATTTAGATGTGATTGAAATAACCCAGCAGCTGGAGACATGGAGAAGTAGACAACATAAAACAAGGAAGGACCAGCGATATCTTCTCAGATACGGAATGATAGGATTGCATTATGATTTTTTCTTTCATTAGACAGGGTGGAGTCCAATTGAGAACGAGGTGTTGTTTACACGGGAGCCCTGCATGACAAACAATTACACAATCAAGGCAGCATGGGAGAGTAGGAAATATACAAGACATACAAAACCACAAACACAAAAAAAACCCCGTTTCTCTCAGCAAAGAAGTCCTCAACCAACCATCTGAATGCCCTGAAAGACAGCAGTCCATCCAGCTGTAGAGGATTCTGAAGTGTTCCGGAAGGAAAGTGTGTTGAAAACAAAACACTGTTTAAAACCTAAATCTGTACGTGGTGCAGCAGCAGCAAAGGACTTCTTGTCTTTAGAGTTTGTGGTCTGTGGTTCCGTTGTTTAAACTGACCAAAAGTAGCCGGGGAGACAACATGTATTGTACATAGCCAGCTTACTTCTGAGGTATCTGGAGATATGAGTTGTGTGTGTGAGTCATTGCGCTGGCAGATCAAATGTATGTCTTCCATCTGACATGATGTGACGGCCCATAAGATCTCAGCACATTTCAAAGCCCTCAATTCCAAGGTTCACGTGATCCATTTGAAAATCGACCTACACAAACAGAGAGAACAAATGAAGCCTTGAATCTCTCTCTCGCCTCTCTCTCTCTCTCTCTCTCTCTCTCTCCATACTTCTCTCCCTCTCCTTCCCATCTGTGACAAAGGGCCCAGGCAGGAAGTCTGAAACAGATAGAGAAACATTCCTATCTGTTGTTCTGTGACTTGTCTCCTAGTCCCCTCCCCTTCCAGCCCAAGAGCTGTCTGTTGCTATTCTGTGACTTGTCTCCTAGTCCCCTCCCCTTCCAGCCCAAGAGCTGTCTGTTGCTATTCTGTGACTTGTCTCCTAGTCCCCTCCCCTTCCAGCCCAAGAGCTGTCTGTTCCTATTCTGTGACTTGTCTCCTAGTCTCCTCTCCTCCCAGCCCAAGATTGCTCCCTCCTGTCTGTTGTTGTTCTGTGACTTGTCTCCTAGTGTCCTCTCCTCCCAGCCCAAGAGATCTCCATCCTATCTGTTGTTGTTCTGTGACTTGTCTCCTAGTGTCCTCTCCTCCCAGCCCAAGAGATCTCCATCCTGTCTGTTGTTGTTCTGTGACTTGTCTCCTAGTCTCCTCTCCTCCCAGCCCAAGAGATCTCCATCCTTTCTGTTGTTGTTCTGTGACTTGTCTCCTTGTCTCCTCTCCTCCCAGGCCCAAGAGATCTCCATCCTGTCTGTTGTTGTTCTGTGACTTGTCTCCTAGTCTCCTCTCCTCCCAGCCCAAGAGATCTCCATCCTTTCTGTTGTTGTTCTGTGACTTGTCTCCTTGTCTCCTCTCCTCCCAGGCACAAGAGATCTTCATCCTGTCTGTTGTTGTTCTGTGACTTGTCTCCTAGTCTCCTCTCCTCCCAGCCCAAGAGTCTGTTGTTGTTCTGTGACTTGTCTCCTAGTCTCCTCTCCTCCCAGGCACAAGAGAGCACTGTCCTGCTCTTCTTCTTCATGCAAATGTCTAACTCTTTGAAAGCTTGTAAAGTTTATCTAATTAGATACAAAAGGAGATACTCCCTCCTCTCCCACACACAAACACACACCCACACACACTCAAGCACACACACACACACACACACACACACACACACACACAGGTTTTGGCAGGTTGCAACATTAATTTATGAAATATGCAGATGTCTTTTGTTTGAAGCAGCTGTTTGGTGCTGGTGCCAGGATTCAATCAGGGATTTCTCCAGGGAGGGTGTGTGTGTGTGTGTGTGTGTGTGTGTGTGTGTGTGTGTGTGTGTGTGTGTGTGTGTGTGTGTGTGTGTGTGTGTGTGTGTGTGTGTGTGTGTGTGTGTGTGTGTGTGTGTGTGTGTGTGTGTGTGTGTGTGTGTGGGTGTGCCTGTGTGCACGACCGGCGGCCAACGGCCCCGTTTGATGTCTGACAGGGACAGAGTGACGCTGACGCTCAAATGGCGGTATTCCAACCGCAGCCCAGCTCTGCAGTGTGTGTGTGTGTGTGTGTGTGTGTGTGTGTGTGTGTGTGTGTGTGTGTGTGTGTGTGTGTGTGTGTGTGTGTGTGTGTGTGTGTGTGTGTGTGTGTGTGTGTGTGTTTGCATGCGGGTGTGTTTTGGATGTGTGTATTTTCCAAACTGTGGAATAAGGATCCGGTATATGACAGATCATTCCTTTGTGGATCAGCTATAGATCGTGATTAGGACTGATGATCATTATTGCGAAGCTTGAATGTGGATGGTGTGTGTGTGTGGTGTGTGTTTGGTGTGGTGTGTGGGGGGTGGGTGTTAAGGAAACAGGGGAGGAATAGTTGTTGTGATGCACTGAGAGGGCGAATAGTTTTTGTGATGCACTGAGGGGGAATAGTTTTTGTGATGCACTGAGAGGGCGAATTGTTTTTGTGATGCACCCTTTAAAAAAGAATGAGTGTCAGGGTGAGTTCTGTTCCATCAGAAACCAGATCGACCTCTGACTTTTGCTCAAACCCTCCTTTCTCCCCAGACTCTGGCTGTGTCTGAAAACATTACAAGACATCAAATCTTTACTTCCTCGTTCCTTGTTTCCTCTATCCCTCTCATTGGTCATTGGAGGAGGAAGTCCTAGGGAGGGACCTTGGATCCTGGAGGCGAGGATTTGAGGAAACAAGGACGGAAGAAGCAAGCAACGTTTTCAGACACATCCTTAGATTGGCCACGTCATCAAAGGGACGAACAAAACAGAGCACATGAAGAGGAATAGTTTCCGTAACCAGGAAACACCAATCGGCAACACCGGCAATGCCCTTAGAGGAATGTACTTTACGTACGCAATTCCTGACAAAGACGAAAGTCAGTTAGACGGAAGTCGATCGGGAGGAGAGAACTTTACTCCATGGTTTTCACTCCCCGAAAATAATGTTGTCTCTCGCTCTCTGCCAGGACGTATTTATGTCTGGTCTGTTCCGACAAACACTGTCAGCTGCATCATTTCTAATTTATGGGGCTCATTAAACAACGGGAACAAAAAGCGTAGCAATTATCATTTATCATGATATATTATTTATCAGGAGCTCATTCTCCTAGCTAGGGACTGGGGAGGCAGGGAGGGATGGAGGGAGGAAGGAATGGAAGGGCCAGGACCACAGGGGTTTTATAACAGCTGGCACTAGAGAGTCTGAGAGAGAGAGAGAAAAAGAGGGATGTAGGGAGAGGAACAGGGAGAGATTAGGCACACAGAGGGTAATGAAAACGCAGGGAGGCAGAGGTCATGAATGTCAAGATTTGGAGAAAAGAACAGAAAAGACAGAAGAAAACAGAGGACACAGAGAGACAGAGATAGGGTCAAAGGGTAGAGAGAGATAGGGTCAAAGGGTAGAGAGAGATAGGGTCAAAGGGTAGAGAGAGATAGGGTCAAAGGGTAAAGGGAGATAGGGTCAAAGGGTAGAGAGAGATAGGGTCAAAGGGTAGAGAGGGAGATAGGGTCAAAGGGTAAAGGGAGATAGGGTCAAAGGGTAGAGAGAGATAGGGTCAAAGGGTAAAGGGAGATAGGGTCAAAGGGTAGAGAGAGATAGGGTCAAAGGGTAAAGGGAGATAGGGTCAAAGGGTAGAGAGAGATAGGGTCAAAGGGTAAAGGGAGATAGGGTCAAAGGGTAGAGAGAGATAGGGTCAAAGGGTAAAGGGAGATAGGGTCAAAGGGTAAAGGGAGATAGGGTCAAAGGGTAAAGGGAGATAGGGTCAAAGGCTAGAGAGAGATAGGGTCAAAGGGTAAAGGGAGATAGGGTCAAAGGCTAGAGAGAGATAGGGTCAAAGGGTAGAGAGAGAGATAGGGTCAAAGGGTAAAGGGAGATAGGGTCAAAGGGTCAAAGGGTAAAGGGAGATAGGGTCAAAGGGTAAAGGGAGATAGGGTCAAAGGGTAGAGAGAGATAGGGTCAAAGGGTAGAGAGAGATAGGGTCAAAGGGTAGAGAGAGATAGGGTCAAAGGGTAGAGAGAGATAGGGTCAAAGGGTAGAGAGAGATACACGTGAAACGTTTGAGATATCATTTAAAATGTTACAAACAGTTTTATAATTTCCTGACATTTTTATTTTAATTTTTTTGTCCTCCCATGGGCAAACGTGTCTGGAAAGTTTTGTTTAAATCAAAAGAGTTGTTGTCAAAAAGTGATTGAATTGATTTGTATTTACCAATATTCTGTGTGTTATGGTATATATACAACACTAGATAATTCTCCTGTTACAGTCCCCTGCTGTTCTTTATCATCATCAAATCCTATTCTGAGATGTTGTTCCAGACTCCTCATTACTGTAGAGCTCAATGTTAGTCATAACTCTGTCAAGGCAATGGCAATGTAATTAGCTTTATGAATATAGTGACCCTTTCGCCTTCATTCTCCTGCCATAAGCATCTTCTCTCTCTCTCCTTCCTCCCACTCTCTCTGTCTTCCAATGTCTCTCTCTCTCCTTCCTCCCACTCTCTCTGTCTTCCAATGTCTCTCTCTCTCCTTCCACTCTCTCTGTCTTTCAATGTCTCTCTCTCTCCTTCCTCCCACTCTCTCTGTCTTTCAATGTCTCTCTCTCTCCTTCCTCCCACTCTCTCTGTCTTTCAATGTCTATCTCTCTCCTTCCTCCCACTCTCTCTGTCTTCCAATGTCTCTCTCTCTCCTTCCACTCTCTCTGTCTTTCAATGTCTCTCTTTCTCCTTCCCCTCTCTGTCTTTCTCTCTCATTCTCTCTCTCTCTCACTTTCCCCACGCTCTCTCTCTTCTCTCTCTATCTTTCCCCCTCTCTCTCTTACTTCCTCTATCTGTTTCTTTTTCCGCTGTGCTTCAGGTTAGAACTTTTCTCCCTCTTTGTGAATCCATGACAGATGCCTAATTGAATGATGAATGTCCCTTTATTACTCTGTAATGGAACTGCCAGCTATTTGATTGGTTTGTGAGGATGTGGACGGGCTCTCCTGGTTGGCTCCTGTGAGGGGTGTGGGGGAGAGTTGTTTGGGGCAGGGTGGGGAAGGGTGGTAACACGGCTGGTAGCATCTCCCACTCTCCATCTGTCTCTTCACTCACACCCCTGCAACCCTTCAAACCACGCAACTACACACACACACACACACACACACACACACACACACACACACACACACACACACACACACACACACACACACACACACACACACACACACACACACACACACACCCTCTGCCCCTGCTCCTCTACTCACCTCTCACACAGGGGGGTGAAGGTTCTTCAGTGAATCTTGTGAATCATAATAAATTATGCAAATAGATCCTGGCGTTGACAATGAGACCATTTTTTGTTGTTGTCGGGAGGTCTCGTCTTCATGCCCCCACTTGTCCGGCCCTTTCTCCATTCCCGCTGTACTGAAATGTACTCACATATTCACACACACACACACACACACACACACACACACACACACACACACACACACACACACACACACACACACACACACCACACACACACACACACACACACACACACACACACACACACACACACACACACACACACACACACACACACACACAGCCTGCTGAGGAAGATAGTTTTTTTTTGAGTGAGTGTGAGTGAGTGTGTGCGCGTGCGTGCCTGTGTGCGTGTGTGTGTGTGAGTGTGTGCGCGTGCGTGTCTGTGTGAGTGTGTAGTGGGGTCTGACCTGACAAGAGCCCGATGAAGATTAATGCCCTGGGTGTGAGTGACAGGGGGGGGAATTGAAGGGCAGAGGGCCTCGTTTATCACCCCCTGACAGGTGCCATTCAGACCCTCTGTTCTGATGCCACGGCAACCTCTCCCCCACTTTTCCGTCTCTCTCTTCTCCTTCTGTACCCCTCCCTTGTGTTTCTCTCCCCCCATCCCATCCCAACCCAACTAAACCAAACAGGCAACATCCACTCCTCCTCCTGTCTCACCTCCCCTCTCTCTTTTCTCTTCCTGTACCTGCTCTCCTCCGTTTCTCTCCGTTTCTCTCCGTTAACCAGGGAAGGTTTAGTGATGCACACGGACCCCCAGAATTAAAACTCTCTCTTTTCTCTTCTTGTACCTGCTCTCCTCCGTTTCCCTCCGTTTCTCTCCGTTTCTCTTCGTTTCTCTCCGTTAACCAGGGAAGGTTTAGTGATGCACATGGACCCCCAGAATTAAAACTCACTCTTTTTGAGCGAGGGTCTGATGAGTTGAACATTCGGAAAATCAAATCAGGGAGACCCTGACAGTTATTTAATGCTGACTACTGGGGGCTTTCTGCCCTTCCTCCTGGGCCTTGAAATCTGAAGGAGCAGACATGGGTTCAAGTACTTTTCAGAGTAATTACAAATACCTAAACTGGGCTTCATTGAGTGTGTCTGACGCAATGAAACCAATTGCCTTCCATCTAGGCTAAAACAAACGCTAAAATATTCCAAATAGCATTTGAAATATGTCGCTGCAGTGGATAGCAGCTGTCTTGAATGCTCCTGACCAATTCTGATCTGCATTGTTGGAAAATGACCCCTAAGTAAGCAATTTCACTGTTAGTCTACACCTGTTGATTACGAAGCATGTGACCAAATTCTATTTGATTGATTTGATTTGATTTGAACCCGGGTCTATGGAGGACCTAAGCGAACTGGATTTGGCTTTTGAGAGGAATCGTCCATTATAATCTACCAATAACACTAGGTACCAAGATTATTACTGCCCAAGCATTAATGATTCATTCTTTATTACTGGCTGTAAATGTCTGTCTGGGATCTGGTAGTAGGACGTGGGGAATGTGTTTGAGCAATGGGTTTTGTCTGGTAGACTACTGCCTGTGTTTAAACCATCTCTCTAAATGAAGAAGATGTTTGAGATGAGATGGGGGGAAACAACCAAGCGATTCCTATCACTGTTTTGTCAAAGCGTGTGGTTAAAAGGCCGTCTCTTTGCTGTTCATTGAATTTCTCTCAATTAATAATATATGACTGTCAAGAAATATATCACTTAGATATAGACGACATATTTGGTTTGTATTTGCGTGTGTGTGTGTTCGTGTGCAGATGCTTGCTGCCATAGCGATAGCCCAGGACCTTTCAGAAATATTAAATATCCAGAGCATTATTTAAATGAGACCTCACCTCACACAAAACATTTTGTTTTTTTACTTAGAAACCTGATTGCATGAAAGGGCAATGTTGTTTTACAGGGTGAGCATCTGGTCATTGACCCCTACATAGCAAGAGACAACGATCTGAGCAAGGATCTAAACTGGAGCCCATTCTGTTAAACAAACGGAAATACAGAGAGCATGATTGAGACGACCCTCAAGGAGACAGTTAGTAGTGAAGGTTTTAAAGTCTACATGACGGTGTGTAGTAAATCAGTTAGGAGTGAAGGTTTTAAAGTCTACATGACGGTGTGTAGTAAATCAGTTAGGAGTGAAGGTTTTAAAGTCTATATGACGGTGTGTAGTAAATCAGTTAGGAGTGAAGATTTTAAAGTCTATATGACGGTGTGTAGTAATCAGTTAGGAGTAAAGGTTTTAAAGTCTACATGACGATGTATACCGTATGTGATGTGTAGTACATTTAGATCAATGACAAGGACAGGGGGAGATAAAAGTAGAAGATTTAGACCCCTGTCAGGAGAGGATGCTACAATGAACCACACTCACATACACTCTCACTAAAGCATGCACTCCTGCCAACACATACGAGCAGGTACACACACATGCACACCTTTCAACACACATACGCACAAACACACATACACACTCACACACAAACTACCGTACTGCAACCGCCAGCTCACAATCTTCCATCCCCACCACCGTTGGCTATAGAGACAGGTTCCTGCTTCTGTGGAGTCAGATCATGTGGTTATACCATTTTAACTGCAGGATTAATGGGGTGGCGAGAGGGGCTATAAATTGATGATATAACTACTGAACATACTTGCCCGGAATTAAGATAATACATCTGGAGTAAAGAGGCTCCATGAATCCCCGGGTAAAAAGCGGCGGGCGGACAGCATTGTTATGATTACAAGCACCCTTGAGGCTTCGAGACAGGAAATTGGCGTATGTCTGTTTGTGTTCCCTGGGTGATAGAGGAGATAGAGGAGGATAGAGGAGATAGAGATGATAGAGGAGATAGAGATGATAGAGGTGATAGAGATGATAGAGATGATAGAGGAGATAGAGATGATAGAGGAGATAGAGATGATAGAGGAGATAGAGGAGATATAGGTGATAGAGGATATAGAGATGATAAAGATGATAGATTTGATAGAGATGATAGAGGTGATAGAGGTGATATAGATGATAGAGATGATAGAGGAGATAGAGGAGATATAGGTGATAGAGGAGATAGAGGAGATAGAGATGATAGAGGAGATAGAGATGATAGAGGATATAGAGGTGATAGAGGTGATAGAGGTGATAGAGGTGATAGAGGTGATAGAGGTGATAGAGGTGATAGAGGTAGAGGTGATAGAGGTGATAGAGGTGATAGAGGTGATAGAGGTGATAGAGGTGATAGAGGTGATAGAGGAGATAGAGGTGATAGAGGTGATAGAGGTGATAGAGATGATAGAGATGATAGAGGAGATAGAGGAGATAGCGGAGATATAGAGATGATAGAGGTGATAGAGGATATAGAGATGATAGAGGAGATAGAGGAGATAGAGGAGATATAGGATATAGAGATGATAGAGATGATAGAGATGATAGAGATGATAGAGGAGATAGAGGAGATAGAGGTGATAGAGATGATAGAGATGATAGAGATGATAGAGGAGATAGAGGTGATAGAGATGATAGAGGAGATAGAGGTGATAGAGGATATAGAGATGATAGAGGAGATATAGGATATAGAGATGATAGAGATGATAGAGGAGATAGAGGAGAGAGGTGATAGAGATGATAGAGATGATAGAGGATATAGAGATGATAGAGGATATAGATATGATAGAGGATATAGAGATGATAGAGGTGATAGAGGTGATAGAGATGATAGAGGAGATAGAGGTGATAGAGATGATAGAGGAGATAGAGATGATAGAGGATATAGAGATGATAGAGGTGATAGAGATGATAGAGGAGATAGAGGAGATAGAGGTGATAGAGATGATAGAGATGATGGAGATGATAGAGGAGATAGAGTTGATAGAGGTGATAGAGGATATAGAGATGATAGAGGTGATAGAGGAGATAGAGATGATAGAGGATATAGAGATGATAGAGGTGATAGAGGAGATAGAGGTGATAGAGGTGATAGAGATGATAGAGGAGATAGAGATGATAGAGGATATAGAGATGATAGAGATGATAGAGGAGATAGAGATGATAGAGGATATAGACATGATAGAGATGATAGAGGAGATAGAGATGATAGAGATGATAGAGATGATAGAGATGATAGAGGTGATAGAGGAGATAGAGGTGATAGAGGTGATAGAGATGATAGAGGAGATAGAGGAGATATTGGAGATATAGGATATAGAGGTGATAGAGGAGATAGAGGAGATAGCGGAGATATAGGATATAGAGGTGATTGAGGAGATATAGGATATATAGATGATAGAGGAGATAGAGCTGATAGAGGAGGTACAATCACACATCATCGTTCAACAATAAAGAGACTGGATATGTATTAGGACTATCGTTGTCACGTTCTGACCATAGTTCTTTTGTACTTTCTTTGTTTTAGTGTGGTCAGGGCGTGAGTTGGGTGGGTATTCTTTGTTTTGTGTTTCTATGTTGGGTTTGTCGTTTGGCCTGATATGGTTCTCAATCAGAGGCAGGTGGTAGTCATTGTCTCTGATTGGGAACCATATTTAGCCTGTTTTGTCATTGTGGGTGATTGTCTATGTTAGTTGATGTTGCATGTCTGCACTCGGTTTCATTAGCGTCACGGTCGTTTGTTATTTTGTTTAGTTTGTATAGTTTGTTTAAGTGTTCTTCGTTTAATAAATAGAAGAATGGATTCACATCACGCTGCGTTTTGGTCCTCCTCTCTTTCTCCAGACGACGATCGTAACAATCGTATCGTAGCACTATCTTTATGGTCCCCTATAACAACTTCAGATAGTGGTATTACAGTGATTATTCCAAATAGCCCTGGTCAACAGTAGACCACTATATAGGACCAGGGTGACATTAAGGACTCTGCCTCAGTCAATGATGCAGTGGCCCACAACCAATCTCTCCTCACACTCCTGTTAAAGTAATGGAAGGGGTTTGAACTATCTTCATGATACCATTTATTTACATTTAACTTGAAATCACAACGTTGGGCTCACCTTGTCATACTAAATGCAGCGAAAAATACAGGGAGGGCCAATCTCACACGTGTCATCATCCAGAGAAATCTTCGAAAGATCTCCCAGGTTTGCCTCACTATCTCTACATCTCTACCACTATGTCATCCATAATAAACATGACTCCTTCATCTCTACCACTATGTCATCCATAATAAACATGACTCCTTCATCTCTACCACTATGTCATCCATAATAAACATGACTCCTTCATCTCTACCACTATGTCATCCATAATAAACATGACTCCTTCATCTCTACATCTCTACCACTATGTCATCCATAATAAACATGACTCCTTCATCTCTACCACTATGTCATCCATAATGAACATGACTCCTTCATCTCTACCACTGTGTCATCCATAATAAACATGACTCCTTCATCTCTACCACTATGTCATCCATAATAAACATGACTCCTTCATCTCTACCACTATGTCATCCATAATAAACATGACTCCTTCATCTCTACATCTCTACCTCTATGTCATCCATAATAAACATGACTCCTTCATCTCTACCTCTCTACCACTATGTCATCCATAATAAACATGACTTCTTCATCTCTACCACTATGTCATCCATAATAAACATGACTCCTTCATCTCTACCACTATGTCATCCATAATAAACATGACTCCTTCATCTCTACCACTATGTCATCCATAATAAACATGACTCCTTCATCTCTACCACTATGTCATCCATAATAAACATGACTCCTTCATCTCTACCACTATGGCATCCATAATAAACATGACTCCTTCATCTCTACATCTCTACCACTGTGTCATCCATAATAAACATGACTCCTTCATCTCTACCACTATGTCATCCATAATAAACATGACTCCTTCATCTCTACATCTCTACCACTGTGTCATCCATAATAAACATGACTCCTTCATCTCTACCACTGTCATCCATAATAAACATGACTCCTTCATCTCTACCACTATGTCATCCATAATAAACATGACTCCTTCATCTCTACCACTGTCATCCATAATAAACATGACTCCTTCATCTCTACCACTATGTCATCCATAATAAACATGACTCCTTCATCTCTACCACGATGTCATCCATAATAAACATGACTCCTTCATCTCTACCACTATGTCATCCATAATAAACATGACTCCTTCATCTCTACCACTATGTCATCCATAATAAACATGACTTCTTCATCTCTACCACTATGTCATCCACATAGTGGTAGTCTGGGTAGCCAAATAGTCTAGATAGCCATTTGATTAGATTTTCGGGAGTCTTATGGCTTGGGGGTAGAAGCTGTTCAGAAGCCTCTTGGACCTAGACTTGGCGCTCCGGTACCACTTGCCATGCAATAGTAGATAGAACAGTCTATGACTATGGTGGCTGGAGTCGTTGACAATTTTTAGGGCCTTCCTCTGACACTGCCTGGTATAGAGGTCCTGGATGTCAGGAAGCTTGGCGCCAATGATGTACTTGGCCGTACGCACGTACGCAATCAAATTAAAACAAATTTTACTACCCTGTAGTGCCTTAGGGTCAGAGGCCGAGCAGTTGCCATACCAGGCAGTGATGCAACCAGTCAGGATGCTCTCGATGGTGCAGCTGTAGAACCTTTTGAGGATCTGAGGACCCATGCCAAATCTTTTCAGTCTCCTGAGGGGGAATATGTTTTGTCGTGCATTCTTCACGACTATCTTGGTGTGCTTGGACCATGTTAGTTTGTTGGTGATGTGGACACCAAGGAACTTGAAGCTCTCAACCTGCTCCACTACAGCCCCGTCAATGACCGTGCTCGGTCCTCCTTTTCCTGTAGTCCACAATCAGCTCCTTTGTCTTTATCACGTTGAGGGAGAGGTTGTTGCCCTTTCACCACACAGCCACGTCTCTGACCTCCTCCCTGTAGGCTGTCTCGTCATTGTCGGTGATCAGGCCTACCACTGTTGTGTCATCAGCAAACTTAATGATGGTGTTGGAGTTGTGCCTGGCCATACAGTCATGAGCGAACAGGGAGTACAGGAGGGGACTGAGCACGCACCACTGAGGGGCCCCCGTGTTGAGGTTCAGCGTGGCGGATGTGTTGTTACCTACCCTTATCACCTGGTGGCGGCCCTTCAGGAAGTCCAGGATCCAGTTGCAGAGGGAGGTGTTTAGTCCCAGGGTCCTTAGCTTATTGATGAGCTTTGAGGGCACTATGGTGTTGAACGCTGAGCTGTAGTCAATGAATAGCATTCTCACATAAGTGTTCCTTTTGTCCAGGTGGGAAAGGGCAGTGTGGAGTGCAATAGAGCTTGCATCATCTGTGGATCTGTTAGGGCGGTATGCAAATTGTAGTGTGTCTAGGGTTTCTTGGATAATGGTGTTGATGTGAGCCATGACCAGCCTTTCAAAGCACTTCATGGATACAGACGTGAGTGCTACAAGTCGGTAGTCATTTAGGCAGGTTACCTTTGTGGGACTATGGTGGTCCGCTTAAAACATGTTGTTATTACAGACTCGGACAGGGAGAGGTTGAAAATGTCAGTGAAGACACTTGCCAGTTGGTCATGCTCGCAATACACATCCTGGTTATCCGTCTGGCCCTGCGGCCTAGTCAATATTGACCTGTTTAAAAGTCTTACTCACATCGGCTGCGAAGAGCGTGATCACACAGTCGTCCAGAATAGCTGGTGCTCTCATGCATGTTTCAGTGTTATTTTCCTCGAAACGAGCATAGAAGTAGTTTAGCTCGTCTGGTAGGCTCATGTCACTGGGCAGCTCTCGGCTGTGCTTCCCTTTGTAGTCTGTAATGGTTTGCAAGCCCTGCCACATCTGACGAGCATCGGAGTCTGTGTAGTACTTTTTGATCTTAGTCCTGTATTGATGCTTTGCCTGTTTGATGGTTCGTCGGAGGGCATAGCGGGATTTCTTATAAGCATCTGGGTTAGAGTCCCGCTACTTGAAAGTGGCAGCTGTAGGCTTTAGCTCAGTGCGGATGTTGCCTGTAATCCATGGCTTCTGGTTAGGCTATGTACGTACGGTCACTGTGGGGACAATGTCACCGATGCTCTTATTGATGAAGCCAATGACTGATGTGGTGTACTCCTCAATGCCATCGGAAGAATCCCGGAACATGTTCCAGTCTGTGCTAGCAAAACAGTCCTGTAGCTTAGCATTTGCTTCATCTGACCACTTTTTTATTGACCGAGTCACTGGTGCTTCCTGCTTTAATTTGTGCTTGCAAGCAGGAGTCAGGAGGATGGAATTATGGTCAGATTTGCCAAATGGAGGGCGAGGGAGACTTTGTACGCGTCTTTGTGTGTGGAGTATAGGTGGTCTAGATTTTTTTTCCTTCTGGTTGCACATTTAACATGCTGATAGAAATTTGGTAAAACGCATTTAAGTTTCCCTGCATTAAAGTCCCTGACCACTAGGAGTGCCACCTCTGGATGAACGTTTTCCTGTTTGCTTATGGCGGAATACAGCTCATTGAGTGCGGTCTTAGTGCCAGCATCGGTCTGTGGTGGTATGAAGACAGCTACAAAAAAAATACAGATGAAAACTCTCTAGGTAGATAGTATGGTCTACAGCTTATCATGAGATACTCTACCTCAGGCGAGCAAAACCTTGAGTCTTCCTTAGTTATTGTGCACCAGCTGTTGTTTACAAATATTCATAGTCCGCCCCCCTTGTCTTACCAGACGCCGCTGTTCTATCCTTGCGATGCAGCGTAAACCAGCCAGCTGTATGTTGATAATGTCGTCGTTCAGCCATGATTCCGTGAAGCATAAGATATACAGTTTTTAATGTCCCGTTGGTAGTTTAATCTTCTTCGTAGGTCATCAATTTTATTTTCCAATGATTGCATGTTAGCTAGTAGAATGGAAGGCAGTGGGGGTTTATTCGATCGCCAACTAATTCTCAGAAGGCAGCCCGACCTCCATCCCCTTTTTCTCCATCTTCTCATCACACAAATGACTGAGATTGGGGCCTGTAACCGGGAAAGCAGTATTTTGTTCACGTTGGGCTCATTGGACTCGTTAAAGGGGAAAAAAAAGCTTCTGCCAGTTTGTGGTGAGTAATCGCTGTTCTGATATCCAGAAGTTATTTTCGGTCCTAAGAGACAGTAGCAGAAACATTATGTACAGAACAAGTTAAAAAATAAGTTACAAACAACGCAAAGAAAAACCCCCAACAACAATAGGTTAGGAGCACGTAAAACGTCCGCCATCTTCTCCGGCGCCATGATAGTATGTCCTCCATAATAAACATGACTCCTTCATCTCTCCACCAACATGTCATCCAACTATTTGTGAAAAACGCTGATGCTGCCGACGTAGAAACAAAAGCAAAGGCGTAATTAGAAGGTGAATAATGGCACATCCCAGAGCTCATAATGATGATTAAAGGACTGTCTCTGCAGTGTTTAATAATGACACATATATTCTCCAACACAATGCTAATTACACCGCTAACCTTGTTACCATTAATCGCTCATGAAATATTAAGCGCCATTAGCTAATAAAAGCAAGACGGAAAAATAACTCATGGATCATGTCCGTGTGTGCGTGTGTGTGTGTGTGTGTGTGTGTGTGTGTGTGTGTGTGTGTGTGTGTGTGTGTGTGTGTGTGTGTGTGTGTGTGTGTGTGTGTGTGTGTGTGTGTGTGTGTGTGTGTGTGTGTGTGTGTGTGCGTGCGTGCGTGCGTGTGTGTGTGTGTGTATTCTGGGCCATTCTAAATCTGAAGAGCAGGTACTGTAGAGGTATATAGTCTGTCTCTGATGGTGACATGGCTGAGTTCATTAGTAGGACTCCTGGCTTAAGGAGACAGAGACGGAGTGAGTATGGGGGTGAGGACCATTGACTACACTCCCTACCAAGGATCCCATGTCATTAAAAACCTCTAAAATATGAGGTGATGTTAGTGAAATATAGGGGATCGTCCTGGTAGGTTGGTGCCCGCTACTGTTACCCCTCTCTCCTTTGAAAATGAAAGACAGCATCCGTCTCTCCTTTGATAATGAAAGACAGCATCCGTCTCTCCTTTGGTAATGAAAGGCAGCATCAC
Organism: Salvelinus namaycush; assembly: GCF_016432855.1. Taxonomy (NCBI): domain Eukaryota; kingdom Metazoa; phylum Chordata; class Actinopteri; order Salmoniformes; family Salmonidae; genus Salvelinus; species Salvelinus namaycush. Next base: position 46,155 of record NW_024061622.1, on the reverse strand, counting down.
TCTCTCCTTTGATAATGAAAGACAGCATCCGTCTCTCCTTTGATAATGAAAGGCAGCATCCGTCTCTCCTTTGGTAATGAAAGGCAGCATCACTCTCTCCTTTGATAATGAAAGACAGCATCCGTCTCTCCTTTGATAATGAAAGGCAGCATCCCTCTCTCCTTTGGTAATGAAAGGCAGCATCCGTCTCTCCTTTGATAATGAAAGGCAGCATCCCTCTCTCCTTTGGTAATGAAAGGCAGCATCCGTCTCTCCTTTGATAATGAAAGGCAGCGTCCCTCTCTCCTTTGGTAATGAAAGGCAGCATCACTCTCTCATTTGATAATGAAAGACAGCATCCCTCTCTCCTTTGATAATGAAAGACAGCATCCCTCTCTCATTTGATAATGAAAGACAGCATCCCTCTCTCCTTTGGTAATGAAAGACAGCATCCGTCTCTCCTTTGGTAATGAAAGACAGCATCCCTCTCTCCTTTGATAATGAAAGACAGCATCCCTCTCTCCTTTGATAATGAAAGACAGCATCCCTCTCTCCTTTGGTAATGAAAGACAGCATCCCTCTCTCCTTTGATAATGAAAGACAGCATCCCTCTCTCCTTTGATAATGAAAGACAGCATCCCTCTCTCGTTTGATAATGAAAGGCATGATCCCTCTCTCCTTTGATAATGAAAGACAGCATCCCTCTCTCGTTTGATAATGAAAGGCACATCCTGGCTGCTAACTGAAAGATATTGGTTTGAACGATTGAACAGGATTCACATCAGTACAGTGGGTATACTGTCTGTCTGTCTGTCTGTCTGTCTGTCTGTCTGTCTGTCTGTCTGTCTGTCTGTCTGTCTGTCTGTCTGTCTGTCTGTCTGTCTGTCTGTCTGTCTGTCTGTCTGTCTGTCTGTCTGTCTGTCTGTGTCTGTCTGTTTTCTTTTGCTTCCCTCCTCTCCTACCTCACTCCTCCCTCTCCCACCTTGCTATCTCCCATCTGAACATCATGCCGTGTGTGTGTGTGTGTGTGTGTGTGTGTGTGTGTGTGTGTGTGTGTGTGTGTGTGTGTGTGTGTGTGTGTGTGTGCGCGTGCGGGCGGGCGGGCGGGCGGACGGGCGGGCGTGGGTGTGTGTGTGTGTGTGTGTGTGTGTGTGTCTCCTCACTATCTCCCGTCTGAACATCTCACCCTGCAGTAATTGCCTGACCTTATGGGGCGGCGGGATAGTCTCATTAAGCCTGATGGATAACGCCGGTGCCTCTCCCTGCTAGGTGGACCTCTGTGATAGTAATGCAACAACAGCAGAAGACCCCGAGCACCACTCCACTCAGGGTCACACGGGGTCAATAGAGAATGGGAGTCTTCTCTGACTGTCCTTCGTTAATGACGCCGCCAAGAGACCTATCCCCCCCCCCCCCCCCCCCCCCCCCCGCCCCCTTCTCGCCACCCGTCTCTCTGATGTCACACAACCTCCCTGACATGATGCTCATGTTGTGTATGGCAGCAACGCCATCTTCTGTGTTCCACCCTATACCTAGGTTAGTTATTATGTTCTTGGTCTACAGTGATAGGTTAGTTATTATGTTCTTGGTCTTCAGTGATAGGTTAGTTATTATGTTCTTGGTCTTCAGTGATAGGTTAGTTATTATGTTCTTGGTCTACAGTGATAGGTTAGTTATTATGTTCTTGGTCTTCAGTGATAGGTTAGTTATTATGTTCTTGGTCTTCAGTGATAGGTTAGTTATTATGTTCTTGGTCTTCAGTGATAGGTTAGTTATTATGTTCTTGGACGCACAAACGCAAGCATGCACACACACATACACACACCCCACACACCACTCTGTTAAATCAGCATCTGCACATAGAGGTGTGGTTGTCCACTTGGAGTAAATCCTGTCTCGTGCTTCCCAGGTGAAACTAAACCACTAGTTTTAATGTACGTTTTTTCCACTTGAGAAATACAATCAGTAATATTGTCGCTTTCTTTCTCATTTTTCAAGCGAAGGTATTTTTAAGGGAGAATGCCAGGGACAAACCTTCGCCTGGCTGAGTTCTGCTTGGAGCTAATCAAACCTAGCATGCATACACCTTAAGAAAGGACAGATATGGAGGCAGGACAGCGATGGAGGCAGGACAGCTTTGGAGGCAGGACAGCGATGGAGGTAGGACAGCGATGGAGGCAGAACAGCTATGGAGGCAGGACAGCTATGGAGGCAGGACAGCGATGGAGGCAGAACAGCGATGGAGGCAGAACAGCTCTGGAGGCAGGGCATCTATGCAGGCAGGACAGCGATGGAGGCAGGACAGCTATGGAGGCAGAACAGCTTTGGAGGCAGAACAGCTTTGGAGGCAGGGCAGCGATGGAGGCAGGACAGCTATGGAGACAGGACAGCTATGGAGGCAGGACAGCGATGGAGGCAGGACAGCTATGGAGGACAGCTTTGGAGGCAGAACAGCTTTGGAGGCAGAACAGCTCTGGAGGCAGGGCATCTATGCAGGCAGGACAGCTATTTAGGCAGGACAGCTATTTAGGCAGAACAGCTCTGGAGGCAGGGCATCTATGCAGGCAGGACAGCTATGGAGGCAGGACAGCTATGCAGGCAGGACAGCTATGGAGGCAGGACAGCTATGGAGGCAGGGCATCTTTGCAGGCAGGACAGCTATGGAGGCAGGACAGCTATGGAGGCAGGACAGCTATGGAGGCAGGACAGCTATGGAGGCAGGGCATCTTTGCAGGCAGGACAGCTATGGAGGCAGAACAGCTCTGGAGGCAGGGCATCTTTGCAGGCAGGACAGCTATGGAGGCAGGACAGCTATGGAGGCAGGACAGCTATGGAGGCAGTACTAATGAAGAGACATGGGGGGGCTGCAGATGTCTCCGTATAGTACACACACACACACACACACACACACACACACACACACACACACACACACACACACACACACACACACACACACACACACACACACACACACACACACACACACACACACACACACACACACACACAGGGCAGAAGAGAGTAAGGGACCATGGTTTGTGTGGGGGGGGGGGGGTGCAGATCTCTCAGAGTGTGTGCCAAAACCAGCAGGGGGTGCTGACACTCTGACAACCATGTGCCGCTGCGCCCCCCCCCCCCCCTTCCTTCCTTCCCTCCATCCCTCCATCCTCTCTCTCTTCCTCTCCCACACAGTTTCACTCCTCTCCTCTCTCTACAGGTCCCTGGTGTCCGTGGCTGCTCGCTGAGAGATATTGGTTCTCTGTAGCTCAGTTATTAGAACATGGTTCTCTGTATTTCAGTTAGTAGAACATGGTCCTCTGTAGTTCAGTTAGTAGAACATGGTCCTCTGTAGCTCAGTTAGTAGAACATGGTTCTCTGTAGCTCAGTTAGTAGAACATGGTTCTCTGTAGCTCAGTTAGTAGAACATGGTCCTCTGTAGTTCAGTTAGTAGAACATGATCCTCTGTAGTTCAGTTAGTAGAACATGGTTCTCTGTAGTTCAGTTAGTAGAACATGGTCCTCTGTAGTTCAGTTAGTAGAACATGGTCCTCTGTAGTTCAGTTAGTAGAACATAGTTCTCTGTAGCTCAGTTAGTAGAACATGGTCCTCTGTAGTTCAGTTAGTAGAACATGGTCCTCTGTAGTTCAGTTAGTAGAACATGGTCCTCTGTATTTCAGTTAGTAGAACATGGTCCTCTGTAGTTCAGTTAGTAGAACATGGTCCTCTGTAGTTCAGTTAGTAGAACATGGTCCTCTGTAGTTCAGTTAGTAGAACATGGTCCTCTGTAGTTCAGTTAGTAGAACATGGTCAGGGTAGTGGGTTCGTAAATTAATTACTGTTAAAGTGTCTGCTAATTGGCATATATTATAATATATTAGCGTATGCAGAACAATACATCAGTATTAAGGACAAATGTAGAAATACTTCTGATTATTCCACAGTAATATTGTAAATAATAACCAAACAAGACTTCAGATTATTCCACAATAACATCGTATAATGTGACCAAACAAGACTTCAGATTATTCCACAATAACATCGTATAATGTGACCAAACAAGACTTCAGATTATTCCACAGTAACATCGTATAATGTGACCAAACAAGACTTCAGATTATTCCACAGTAACATCGTATAATGTGACCAAACAAGACTTCAGTTTATTCCACAGTAACATCGTATAATGTGACCAAACAAGACTTCAGATTATTCCACAGTAACATCGTATAATGTGACCAAACAAGACTTCAGATTATTCCACAGTAACATCGTATAATGTGACCAAACAAGACTTCAGTTTATTCCACAGTAACATCGTATAATGTGACCAAACAAGACTTCAGATTATTCCACAGTAACATCGTATAATGTGACCAAACAAGACTTCAGATTATTCCACAGTAACATCGTATAATGTGACCAAACAAGACTTCAGATTATTCCACAGTAACATCGTATAATGTGACCAAACAAGACTTCAGATTATTCCACAGTAACATCGTATAATGTGACCAAACAAGACTTCAGATTATTCCACAGTAACATCGTATAATGTGACCAAACAAGACTTCAGATTATTCCACAGTAACATCGTATAATGTGACCAAACAAGACTTCAGTTTATTCCACAGTAACATCGTATAATGTGACCAAACAAGACTTCAGATTATTCCACAGTAACATCGTATAATGTGACCAAACAAGACTTCAGATTATTCCACAGTAACATCGTATAATGTGACCAAACAAGACATCAGATTATTCCACAGTAACATCGTATAATGTGACCAAACAAGACTTCAGTTTATTCCACAGTAACATCGTATAATGTGACCAAACAAGACTTCAGATTATTCCACAGTAACATCGTATAATCTGACCAAACAAGACTTCAGATTATTCCACAGTAACATCGTATAATGTGACCAAACAAGACTTCAGATTATTCCACAGTAACATAGTATAATGTGACCAAACAAGACTTCAGATTATTCCACAGTAACATCGTATAATCTGACCAAACAAGACTTCAGATTATTCCACAGTAACATCGTATAATCTGACCAAACAAGACTTCAGTTTATTCCACAGTAACATCGTATAATGTGACCAAACAAGACTTCAGATTATTCCACAGTAACATCGTATAATGTGACCAAACAAGACTTCAGATTATTCCACAGTAACATCGTATAATGTGACCAAACAAGACTTCAGATTATTCCACAGTAACATCGTATAATCTGACCAAACAAGACTTCAGATTATTCCACAGTAACATCGTATAATCTGACCAAACAAGACTTCAGATTATTCCACAGTAACATCGTATAATGTGACCAAACAAGACTTCAGATTATTCCACAGTAACATCGTATAATCTGACCAAACAAGACTTCAGTTTATTCCACAGTAACATCGTATAATGTGACCAAACAAGACTTCAGATTATTCCACAGTAACATCGTATAATCTGACCAAACAAGACTTCAGATTATTCCACAGTAACATCGTATAATCTGACCAAACAAGACTTCAGATTATTCCACAGTAACATCGTATAATGTGACCAAACAAGACTTCAGATTATTCCACAGTAACATCGTATAATGTGACCAAACAAGACTTCAGATTATTCCACAGTAACATCGTATAATGTGACCAAACAAGACTTCAGATTATTCCACAGTAACATCGTATAATGTGACCAAACAAGACTTCAGATTATTCCACAGTAACATCGTATAATCTGACCAAACAAGATGAACAGAAACACAGGGATCTTTTCCCTCTCTTCTTCCTCAAACAATTCATCATTTCATTTATCTTCATTTACCGAAAATGGATTTGTTGTTTTTGAGAAAAATATTGTTAGTTTATATATATTTTTTCGTTGAGTAAAACTAGGTCACATGTAAATAATCTCTTCATGTATTCCTTTATTTTCTGGGCGAGGTGTAACCACCTAACACAACGTCGACATTCATTCATACAATTTCTTACGCCTTTCAACTTGCCCACACACACACACAGACACACACACACACACACACACACACACACACACACACACACACACACACACACACACACACACACACACACACACACACACACACACACACACACACACACACACACACACTCTTTTGGTTTTTGTTGTAATTTTTCTCA
>NW_024061622.1:0-35000 GCF_016432855.1 Salvelinus namaycush | reverse complement strand
GTAAAGTAATATACTGTTCTGTAAAGTTATGTAATGGTATGTAATGTTATGTCAAGTGCAGAAATGTTCTGTAAAGATTTGCAAAAGTGTGTAAAGTTATGGAAAGTTCCGTAAAGGTGTGTGCAGTTATGTGAAGTCTGTAAAGTGTTGTAAAGTTATGTGATGTTCTGCAAAGTTATGTAAAGTAATATACTGTTCTGTAATGTTCTCTAAAATTGTTTAATGTTATTTAATGTTATGTTATGTAAAAGTTATTTATTGTTCTGTACAGTTATTTACTGTTCTGTGAAGTTCTGTAATGTTCTGTAAAGTTATGTACAGTTATGTATTTTTCTGTAATGTTCTGTAAAGTTATGTACAGTTATGTATTTTTCTGTAATGTTCTGTAAAGTTCTGTAAAGTTATTAAGGTTGTGTGAAGTTCTGTAAAGTTATGTACTATTCTGTAAAGTTATGTACTATTCTGTAAAGTTATGTACTATTCTGTAAAGTTATGTACTATTCTGTAAAGTTATGTCAAGTTCTGTAAAGTTATGTCAAGTTCTGTAGTTATTTTATGTTCGGTGATGTTAGTCTCAAAATTCTTTAGGTAATAAATCCTCCATGAAGATGACTATGAAGCGCTTACCAGAGTCCAAAACGTGTTTGCGTACTCACAGCAGTGTGCTAGAATATTGGACCGTTGGTTTTCAAATGAACGGAGGACGCGTACGCAGAGCCCCGTTGGTTGGGAGTTCTGGGGAGGTCCGTGGTTAGGCTGTGTGTCCCCGTTGGTTGGGAGTTCTGGGGAGGTCCGTGGTTAGGCTGAGTGTCCCCGTTGGTTGGGAGTTCTGGGGAGGTCCGTGGTTAGGCTGTGTGTCCCCGTTGGTTGGGAGTTCTGGGGAGGTCCGTGGTTAGGCTGTGTGTCCCCGTTGGTTGGGAGTTCTGGGGAGGTCCGTGGTTAGGCTGTGTGTCCCCGTTGGTTGGGAGTTCTGGGGAGGTCCGTGGTTAGGCTGTGTGTCCCCCATGGACGGTGGTCTCAAAGCCACGTAGCTATGTCACAATGGGACACCAGACTATCACGTCTCTGCATCTGGAGACTCTGAATTATGCTTAAAATTATATCATTTAGATGACCAACCTAGTCTAAATATATCCTTCTGTCGCAGTCAAACACTGTACATTAATAAATTAGGAACTGTTCAAATATATTTCAAAAGAATATAAAAATTCTGGTTACAAATGCCGGTAAAACATATGTGTTAATTCTGTCGGTTTGACTTTGGCGATGCTCCAGGTCCGCATGTTGTGACCTCTAACTGTTTTCCTCAGTTGACATGATTCTCTCCAACACTGATGCGTGTCACCCCTCTGTCCATAGACCAAATGGTATGGTCCAATACTGATGATGCGTGTGGCCTCCCCTATATTCAGAGTCAATGGTCTGGTCCAGTATCCAGTCCACCTGCGCAGTCCATCTCTCAGTACGTGCGGAGAGCTTTCGCAATCTCACCATTTCTCAATCTTACAATGTTTTATCTCTCCATTTCTAAATCTCTGTGTTAGAGCTATTTAACATCAGCTGTTTGTGGCAGGCCTCACCTTGTGCTGGTTTGGGGCCTAGCTGGCCCAAGCTGTGCTGGTGAGACCTTCTGGCAGGCCTCACCTTGTGTTGGTTTGGGGCCTAGCTGGCCCAAGCTGTGCTGATGAGACCAAAAGAGTCAGTCCAGCAATCGCTTACAAATAATGCTCCCTTTCGGAGGCCGGCCGGTCCATACTTACCAATGTGTGTGTGTGTGTGTGTTTGCATGTGTGTGTACGCATGTGTGGGTGCACGTGTCTGTGTGTGCACGTGTGTGCGTGTGTGTTGGCGTGTGGTAGATATGCATGATATTTCATCGGCAGAACCAGTGCAAATAGAAAACCCTGCTGTGCTAAGGAAAACAATGTGTTTCTGAGGCACCAAACTACAATCCATCACAGAACAAGACCCAGAAGACAAAAATACATCCACCTGTTACTCACATTAGAAGAGAAGGAGAAGAAACATGACGGGGCTGTATGTCTAGAAAGGCTGTGTGTGTGTGTGTGTGTGTGTGTGTGTGTGTGTGTGTGTGTGTGTGTGTGTGTGTGTGTGTGTGTGTGTGTGTGTGTGTGTGTGTGTGTGTGTGTGTGTGTGTGTGTGTGTGTGTGTGTGTGTGTGTGTGTGTGTGCATGTGTGTTCGTATGCATTTGTGAATGTGTGTGTGTGTGTAAACTAAGCCAATCCCAGTCCAGCCACTGTGAATGTGTGTGTGTGTGTAAACTAAACCAATCCCAGTCCAGCCACTGCCAGGCCAAGCCCAGCTCCAATCCATCAACACCCACTCTGGGCACAGGGAGGACGGAGGCCATTTGGTTAGATTCATTGGATAGTCAGTAATTCAAGGCCAGAAGTAAACAAGGATGGCCAGTAAAGCCATTTCTGCCTGAAGAAGTAATATCCTCTCCTCTCCTCTCCTCTCCTCTCCTCTCCTCTCCTCTCCTCTCCTCTCCTCTCCTCTCCTCTCCTCTCCTCTCCTCTCCTCTCCTCTCCTCTCCTCTCCTCTCCTCTCCTCTCCTCTCCTCTCCTCTCCTCTCTCTCTTCTCTTCTCTTCTCTTCTCTTCTCTTCTCTTCTCTTCTCTTCTCTTCTCTTCTCTTCTCTTCTCTTCTCTTCTCTTCTCCTCTCTTCTCCTCTCTTCTCTTCTCTTCTCTTCTCTTCTCTTCTCTTCTCTTCTCTTCTCTTCTCTTCTCTTCTCTTCTCTTCTCTTCTCTTCTCTTCTCTTCTCTTCTCTTCTCTTCTCTTCTCTTCTCTTCTCTTCTCTTCTCTTCTCTTCTCTTCTCTTCTCTTCTCTTCTCTTCTCTTCTCTTCTCTTCTCTTCTCTTCTCTTCTCTTCTCTTCTCTTCTCTTCTCTTCTCTTCTCCTCTCCTCTCCTCTCCTCTCCTCTCCTCTCCTCTCCTCTCCTCTCCTCTCCTCTCCTCTCCTCTCTTCTCTTCTCTTCTCTTCTCTTCTCTTCTCTTCTCTTCTCTTCTCTTCTCTTCTCTTCTCCTCTCCTCTCCTCTCCTCTCCTCTCCTCTCCTCTCCTCTCCAGACCAACCTCCCCACTCCACTCCCCTCCCCACTCCTCTCCTCTCCAGACCAACCCCCCCCACTCCTCTCGTCTCCTCTCCTCTCCAGACCAACCCCCCATTCCCCTCCCCACTCCTCTCCTCTCCAGACCAACCCTTCCCCCCTCCTCTCATCTCCTCTCCTCTCCAGACCAACCCCCCTCCTCTCCTCCCCAGACCAACCCCTCCCCCCTCCTCTCCAGACCAACCCCTCCCACCTCCTCTCCTCCCCAGACCAACCCCTCCCCCCTCCTCTCCAGACCAACCCCTCCCACCTCCTCTCCTCTCCAGACCAACCCCTCCCACCTCCTCTCCTCCCCAGACCAACCCCTCCCCCCTCCTCTCCAGACCAACCCCTCCCCCCTCCCCTCCTCTCCAGACCAACCCCTCACCCCTACTCCCCTCTCCCCTACTCTCTAGACCAACCCCTCACCCCTCCTCTCCCCTTCTCTCCTCTCCAGACCAACCCCTCCCCACTCCTCACCCCTCCTCTCCCCTCCTCTCCTCTCCAGACCAACCCCTCTCACTTCCCTCCTCTACTCACGACCCCTACGTTATATTATGCTGACGGAGATTTTCACTTTCCCCACCTCACCTCGACCTGCGGGGACGGCCAATAACACCTCAGTCATTACCAACGATAACAAATCTGTTCATGTTGAAGGATGGCCTCATTAAAAGGTTCAAATATAAGTCTAAGCTTATGTGTTAATGACACGTTAATGTCTCTGTCAATTACCAGGCTGAGGGTAATGACACCTGCACAGAGAAATGATATCCTACTGCTGGCTGAAGGAGTAAACCTGAGGGTAATGACACCTTCACAGAGAGATGATATCCTACTGCTGGCTGAAGGAGTAAACCTGAGGGTAATGACACCTTCACAGAGAGATGATATCCTACTGCTGGCTGAAGGAGTAAACCTGAGGGTAATGACACCTGCACAGAGAGATGATATCCTACTGCTGGCTGAAGGAGTAAACCTGAGGGTAATGACACCTGCACAGAGAGATGATATCCTACTACTGGCTGAAGGAGTAAACCTGAGGGTAATGACACCTGCACAGAGAGATGATAACCTACTGCTGGCTGAAGGAGTAAACCTGAGGGTAATGACACCTGCACAGAGAGATGATATCCTACTGCTGGCTGAAGGAGTAAACCTGAGGGTAATGACACCTGCACAGAGAGATGATAACCTACTGCTGGCTGAAGGAGTAAACCTGAGGGTAATGACACCTGCACAGAGAGATGATAACCTACTACTGTCTGAAGGAGTAAACCTGAGGGTAATGACACCTACACAGAGAGATGATAACCTACTGCTGACTGAAGGAGTAAACCTGAGGGTAATGACACCTGCACAGAGAGATGATATCATACTGCTGGCTGAAGGAGTAAACCTGAGGGTAATGACACCTGCACAGAGAGATGATAACCTACTACTGTCTGAAGGAGTAAACCTGAGGGTAATGACACCTTCACAGAGAGATGATAACCTACTGCTGGCTGAAGGAGTAAACCTCAGGGTAATGACACCTGCACAGAGAGATGATATCCTACTGCTGGCTGAAGGAGTAAACCTGAGGGTAATGACACCTGCACAGAGAGATGATAACCTACTGCTGGCTGAAGGAGTAAACCTGAGGGTAATGACACCTGCACAGAGAGATGATATCCTACTGCTGGCTGAAGGAGTAAACCTGAGGGTAATGACACCTGCACAGAGAGATGATAACCTACTGCTGGCTGAAGGAGTAAACCTGAGGGTAATGACACCTGCACAGAGATGATATCCTACTGCTGGCTGAAGGAGTAAACCTGAGGGTAATGACACCTGCACAGAGATGATATCCTACTGCTGGCTGACGGAGTAAACCTGAGGGTAATGACACCTGCACAGAGAGATGATATCATACTGCTGGCTGAAGGAGTAAACCTGAGGGTAATGACACCTGCACAGAGATGATATGCTACTGCTGGCTGAAGGAGTAAACCTGAGGGTAATGACACCTGCACAGAGATGATATCCTACTGCTGGCTGACGGAGTAAACCTGAGGGTAATGACACCTGCACAGAGAGATGATATCATACTGCTGGCTGAAGGAGTAAACCTGAGGGTAATGACACCTGCACAGAGATGATAACCTACTGCTGGCTGAAGGAGTAAACCTGAGGGTAATGACACCTGCACAGAGATGATATCCTACTGCTGGCTGAAGGAGTAAACCTGAGGGTAATGACACCTCCACAGAGAGATGATATCCTACTGCTGGCTGAAGGAGTAAACCTCAGGGTAATGACACCTGCACAGAGAGATGATATCATACTGCTGGCTGACGGAGTAAACCTGTAATTCCGTTCCCTGGGCGGTTAAGTGTTCCGATGATCTTTGGAATGATGAAGGTGATGGTGATGAATATTCCGGCAACATCCCAGGTGTTTGGTATCCTGAGAGATATTTCTATAACATGAACAAAGGTTTTTGTTATGTTTTCATTTGGTTCGGTGGAAACATTATATACAATACACTGAGTTTACAAAACATGAAGGACACCTGCTCTTTCCATGACACAGACTGACCAGGTGAATACAGGTGAAAGCTATGATCCCTTATTGATGTCACCTGTTAAATCCACTTCAATCAGTGTAGATGAAGAGGAGGAGACAGGTAAAAAAAAGGACTTTACTACTAAAGCCCATAGAACCACATTGAATAACACATTCATAAATGGTCAAATAGACAGTCAGAAAATGTGTCATAAGGAATGGGGTTTTGAAGTGTCTGTCCTACATCTAGGAGATGTAAGTCAGCTCAGGAATTACTGTATACAGTGGGGCAAAAAAGTATTTAGTCAGCCACCAATTGTGCAAGTTCTCCCACTTAAAAAGATGAGAGAGGCCTGGAATTTTCATCATAGGTACACTTCAACTATGACAGACAAAATGAGAAAAAAAATTCCAGAAAATCACATTGTAGGATTTTTAATGAATTTATTTGCAAATTATGGTGGAAAATAGGTATTTGGTCAATACTTTGTTATATACCCTTTGTTGGCAATGACAGAGGTCAAACATTTTCTGTAAGTCTTCTTTATTACTATTATTATCGTTATTATTGTTACTAGGAGTTGACTTGGGAGATGTGTAATTGATGAGGAAAAGGGATGACTTGTACCATTGAAGATAAGCCACCTCCTCCATACACGTCTGTCTCATACAAGGTAACGTGTCATATGGCGTTTGTTTGTTCTACCGCCAGTCAGCCAGTCAGCCAGTCAGCCAGGCCCTGCCAGCTGTGTGATCAGTGGGATTGATCTTCTGGCAGCAGGACACTCATCTGTCCTCTCTCTCTCTCTCTCTCTCTCTCTCTCTCTCTCTCTCTCTCTCTCTCTCTCTGTCTCTCTGTCTCTCTGTCTCTCTGTCTCTCTGTCTCTCTGTCTCTCTGTCTCTCTCTCTCTCTCTCTCTCTCTCTCTCTCTCTCTCTCTCTCTCTCTCTCTCTCTCTCCTTCTCCCCCCCCTCTCTCACTCTTGTCTACCCCCCTCCCCTTCTTTTCTCTCTCTTTCTCTATTTTCCGGCCAGGCAGACCATCTCAATGTAAAATCATGGTTAATGCACCGTGACAACCTGACACAACGCACAGTCTAGGTCTGCTCCATCTGCTTTGTATTTAATTTACTTAATAAAGGGTGTGTGTGTGTGTGTGTGTGTGTGTGTGTGTGTGTGTGTGTGTGTGTGTGTGTGTGTGTGTGTGTGTGTGTGTGTGTGTGTGTGTGTGTGTGTGTGTGTGTGTGTGTGTGTGTGTGTGCGTGTGTATAGATCAAAGTAGCTGTGTGTTATTCTCAAACGGACTACCTCGCACCATTCTACATCGTCCGCCTGTCTGTAGCTTCTCTCACACCAGGTCAAGTGGTGAAAAAAAAAACTGACAAAATGATCGCTGACTGGTCGATCAAAGGTGGCCAAAAATATGTTAAAAGACCTGTGAGGGGTGAGAAGGGCCATGGCCTGCCTCATTAACACCATTAGGAGAAAGGAGAGAGGGAAGGAAGGGAGCCTGGATTAGATAGCTGTCCTTAGACAGGTTCAGAGGGGTTATCCTCAGTGGGAAGAGGTACTGTGGGACATTTCTTGTAGTTTTCTCTTCTTGTCGTTGGGAGATGGAAGAAATTAGACCATTATGGACTGAAGGAAGGGAGCGAGAGCCTGTTAGGGATCATTTTCCTAATTACGGGATGGAACGATGCAATGATGTCGAGCAGGCCCGGGGCGAAACGTGTCAGACAGAGAGAGAGAGGGAAGTAGGGAGGGAGGGGAGACTGTAAGTGTTAAGCCTTTACTGTGACTAGCTAACAGTCCTAACGGTTAGTGCTGGGACATTACTGTATGAGTTAATGGAACTAACGATGCTAAAGCACTATGTGTTAACAATCATAATGCTGGACTGGACGGGCTATAGACCACAGCTATGTGTGTGTGTGTGTGTGTGTGTGTGTGTGTGTGTGTGTGTGTGTGTGTGTGTGTGTGTGTGTGTGTGTGTGTGTGTGTGTGTGTGTGTGTGTGTGTGTGTGTGTGTGTGTGTGTGTGTGTGTGTGTATGCCTGCGTTCAGGTGTGTGTGTGTGTGTGTGTGTGTGTGTGTGTGTGTGTGTGTGTGTGTGTGTGTGTGTGTGTGTGTGTGTGTGTGTGTGTGTGTGTGTGTGTGTGTGTGTGTGTGTGTTCAGGTGTGTGTGTGTGTGCGTGGCTGGAGAGTGCAGACCGATGGATGTCTCATCCCTAAAGGTGAGGCCTACTCAGCCTGCAGCTGAACCAACAGATCCTTGCTACCCCCGAGGAAGACAGGAACATGTGTGTTTCTCTCTCTCTCTCTACTCCCCAAAAGTAAAGGAGGAAAAGGCCTTAGAGAACGAGAGAAAGAACCCAAGTCTCTACCATCTAATCTATCAACCTCACCTATTACCTCATCTATCATTCTCATGTATCATCCTCATCTATCACCTCGTCAACCACCTCATCTATCACCTCATCTATCACCTCATCAACCACCTCATCTATCACCTCATCAACCACCTCATCTATCATCTGAAGTATCATCCTCATCTATCATCCCATCTATCACCTCGTCAACCACCTCATCTATCATTCTCATGTATCATCCTCGTCAACCACCTCATCTATCACCTCATCTCTCACCTCATCTATCACCTCTCAACTCATCTCTCACCTCATCTCTCCTCATCTATCATCTGAAGTATCATCCTCATCTATAATCTCATCTTTCACCTCATCTATCATCCTCATCTATCGTCTCATCTGTCACCTCATCTATCACCTCATCTATCACCTCATCTATCACCTCATCTGTCTCCTCATCTATCATCTATCATCTGATGTATCATCCTTATCATCGCATCTATCTCCTCATTTATCACCTCATCTGTCTCATCTATCATCCTCATATATCTCCTCATCTATCACCTCATCTAACACATCATCTATCTCCTCATCAATTACCTCATCTATCACCTCATCTATCATATGTCCCTCTCTTTCCTCATGATCACTTTATGGACTCCTCTCTTCACTTCACCTGAAGAGGAAATGATCTGAGAACAGGAAGGAAGTAGCTCCCGTCAGCTCTCGTTTACGACCTGTATAAATGGTAGGTAATACTACTGGGAGAGAGGGAGGGAGGGATAGCAGGAAAGAGGGATGGGTAGAGGGAAGCAGCGAGGGAGGGAGAGAGAGAGGGAGGGAGAGAGGTAGGGAGAGAGCGGTGACGGAGAGGGAAGGAGAGAGACAGAGAGAGAGAAAGGAGGGAGGGAGGGGACAGAAAGTGTGAGAGAGAGAGCGAGAGAGTGAGCGAGAGAGAGAGAGAGAGAGAGAGAGAGAGAGAGAGAGAGAGAGAGAGAGACCAAGTCTCAGAAAGAGAGAGAGAGAGGGAGAGAGAGACCAAGTCTCAGAAAGAGAGAGAGAAATAGAGGGAGAGAGAGACCAAGTCTCAGAAAGAGAGAGAGGAATAGAGGGAGAGAGAGACCAAGTCTCAGAAAGAGAGAGAGAAATAGAGGGAGAGAGAGACCAAGTCTCAGAAAGAGAGAGAGAAATAGAGGGAGAGAGAGACCAAGTCTCAGAAAGAGAGAGAGAAATAGAGGGAGAGAGAGACCAAGTCTCAGAAAGAGAGACCCAACAGGGCTCTAAGTATATGACAAACCTGTCTATCTGTATATCTATATTACCAACCTGTCTATCTATATTACCAACCTGTCTATCTATATTACCAACCTGTATATCTATATTACCAACCTGTATATCTATATTACCAACCTGTCTATCTATATTACCAACCTGTATATCTATATTACCAACCTGTATATCTATATTACCAAACTGTCTATCTGTATATCTATATTACCAACCTGTCTATCTATATTACCAACCTGTATATCTATATTACCAACCCGTCTATCTATATTACCAACCTGTATATCTATATTACCAAACTGTCTATCTGTCTATCTATATTACCAACCTGTCTATCTATATTACCAACCTGTATATCTATATTACCAAACTGTCTATCTGTCTATCTATATTACCAACCTGTCTATCTATATTACCAACCTGTATATCTATATTACCAACCTGTCTATCTATATTACCAACCTGTATATCTATATTACCAAACTGTCAATCTGTCTATCTATATTACCAACCTGTATATCTATATTACCAACCTGTATATCTATATTACCAAACTGTCTATCTATATTACCAACCTGTATATCTATATTACCAAACTGTCTATCTATATTACCAACCTGTATATCTATATTACCAACCTGTATATCTATATTACCAAACTGTCTATCTATATTACCAACCTGTAGATCTATATTACCAACCTGTATATCTATATTACCAACCTGTCTATCTATATTACCAACCTGTATATCTATATTACCAAACTTGTCTATCTGTCTATCTATATTGCCAACCTGTATATCTATATTACCAACCTGTATATCTATATTACCAACCTGTATATCTATATTACCAACCTGTCTATCTATATTACCAACCTGTATATCTATATTACCAACCTGTATATCTATATTACCAATCTGTATATCTATATTACCAACCTGTCTATCTATATTACCAACTTGTCTATCTATATCACCTACCTGTGCATCTATATTACCAGGCTGTATATCTATATTACCAACCTGTCTATCTATATTACCAACTTGTCTATCTATATCACCTACCTGTTTATCTATATTACCAGGCTGTATATCTATATTACCAACATGTCTATCTATATTACCAACCGGTCTATGTATTTTATCAACCTGTCTATCTATATTATCAACCTGTCTATCAGTCTATCTATATTGCCAACCTGTCCATCTGTATATCTATATCAACAACCTGTCAATCTGTCTAACCTGCTCCTAGTAATCAAACGAAACACATGGTCATTTTCATCTCAGGTTTTCGGGTCAATTGAACCACCTGACCTCAGCCAATCATAAAAGTGTTAATGCGGCCATTGCGCTGCTAGCACGCATTGATTAAGTTCATAACTCGATTTGAGCCGCACCGAGCCAGTGACAATAAAAATCGGAATGGAAATAAATCTTACTTGAGCACATAATCTCCAGAAAATCTAAATTTAAAATAGATGTTTTTTATGGTGTATTTTGTCATCACGTGAGTGTGGCCTTTCGGCCTGTGTGATTATTGATATCTTTGATCCGCTGTTTAACCTTTTCCATTAGCTCTGTGTGGCTGTATTGGATTCTCTGCAGTGTTTCCATGTTGACTGAGGGTCATGTTCATTACAGCAAACTGTAGCAAAATATAGCTAAATGTTTCTCATTGGATAACTTCAGTTAGTCCCTCCATGTTTCAGAACATGTTATTTTAGTTTGTTGCCTAATGAATTTGCCTCAGGTCATAGACCACTATGTTGTTACCAGCCTGTCCCCCAACTAATATGTTCTGTTGAGATATCAGCCTGTTGTCCCCCTGCTAACATGTCCTGTTGAGATATCAGCCTGTTGTCCCCCTACTAATATGTCCTGTTGAGATATCAGCCTGTTGTCCCCCTACTAATATGTCCTGTTGAGATATCAGCCTGTTGTCCCCATTCTAACATGTCCTGTTGAGATATCAGCCTGTTGTCCCCCTGCTAACATGTCCTGTTGAGATATCAGCCTGTTGTCCCCCTACTAATATGTTCTGTTGAGATATCAGCCTGTTGTCCCCCTGCTAACATGTCCTGTTGAGATATCAGCCTGTTGTCCCCCTACTAATATGTCCTGTTGAGATATCAGCCTGTTGTCCCCCAACTAATATGTCCTGTTGAGATATCAGCCTGTTGTCCCTATACTAATATGTCCTGTGAGATATCAGCCTGTTGTCCCCATACTAATATGTCCCGTTGAGTTATCAGCCTGTTGTCCCCCAACTAATATGTCCTGTTGAGATTTCAGCCTGTTGTCCCCATACTAATATGTCCTGTTGAGATATCAGCCTGTTGTCCCCATACTAATATGTCCTGTTGAGATATCAGCCTGATGTCCCCATACTAATATGTCCTGTTCAGATATCAGCCTGTTGTCCCCATACTAATATGTCCTGTTGAGATATCAGCCTGCTGTCCCCCTACTAATATGTCCTGTTGAGATATCAGCCTGATGTCCCCCTGCTAATATGTCCTGTTGAGATATCAGCCTGTTGTCCCCATACTAATATGTCCTGTTGAGATATCAGCCTGTTATCCCCATACTAATATGTCCTGTTGAGATATCAGCCTGTTGTCCTCATACTAATATGTCCTGTTGAGATATCAGCCTGTTATCCCCATACTAATATGTCCTGTTGAGATATCAGCCTAATATCCCCATTCTAATATGTCCTGTTGAGATATCAGCCTAATATCCCCATTCTAATATGTCCTGTTGAGATATCAGCCTGATATCCCCATTCTAATATGTCTTGTTTAGATATCCATTCAAACAGATCAGTTATATTTATGCTTGATGAGTCTTAACGGATAAATAATGAGGAGTTGGTGTATGCTTGGTTGAGGGGAGAACAAACCAAGCAATCCAAATGACCAACATATTGGTAGTTTTAGGTCCCTGAAATTAGGCTCACCTAACAACTTGATCTCTGACAACGTATTACATTTGCAGAGGTCAAAGGTTGATGATGCTAATTCTCGGCTATAATGAAGTCTTCTTTGATGATTTGTATTTGTATTTTTTATACTTAATACATTTTTTTCTCTTAAAAATTCTTAAAACGGTGTTGGTTAAGTTGTAAGTTGTATTCGGAGCATGTGATAAGTAACGATTTGATTTGATCTCCGACAAGCTTATGAACCCAAATATCAAATAAAATAAAATACATGTGTATTAGTCACATGTGCCGAATACAACATTCACCTTACAGTGAAATGCTTACTTACAAGCCTTTAACCAACAATGCACTTTAAAAAAAATAAGAAATAATAATAAGAAATAAAAGGAACAAGTAATTAAAGAGCAGCAGTAAAATAACAATAGTGAGACTTTATACAGACTTTATACTTTATACGGTTAGTCGAGGTAATTGAGGTAATATGTACATGTAGGTAGAGTTATTAAAGTGACTATGCAGAGATGATAACAACAGAGTAGCAGCGGTGTAAAAGAGAGGGGCAATACAGATAGTTTGGGTAGCAATTTGATTATCTGTTCAGGAGGCTTATAGCTGTAGGGTAGAAGCTGTTAAGAAGTCTCTTGGACCTAGACTTGGTGCTACGTATTCCGTATATAGTACACTACTTTTAACCAGAGCCATATGGGCCATGGTCAAAAGTAGTGCACATTTGGAATGGAAACAACATCCACACTGCAGAGACATTAAACAGGCCTGGACTAATCAAATAAACCAGTACTTAGGACGAACACAAACAGAGGGGATTTTGGCAAAGACTACGTTTGAAGCAGAGTGTCATTTCAGATGTTAAACAAGAAATAAAATGTAATGTCTGCAGATATCCTGCTTTATGGACATACAGTATGTCCTCAATAGCATGGGTTAGCAAAAAAAAAAAAACGATGGCCCATAAATGTATACCTAGATTTGTATTTAATGTAATATTTACTTAGCCAGGAAGTCATGCTGAGCCAACGGTCTTTATCAGATGAGCCCTGCATAAACACATCCATAAACAACAATTACACTATACGCATCTACACCCAGTAAAAATATCAACGCAACACGTAAAGTGTTGGTCCCATGTTTCATGTTTCAAATAAAAGACCCCTCAAGTGTTCCTTATGCTCAAAAATATTTTTCCTTTCATATTTTGTGAACAAATTTGTTTACAAACCCTGTTAATGAGCATTTCTCCTTTGCCAAGGTAATCCATCCACGTGACAGGTGTGGCATATCAAGAAGCTAATTAAACAGCATGATTATTGCACAGGTGCACCTTGTGCTGGGGACAATAAAAGGCCACTCTAAAATGTGCACAGTGCCACAGATGTTTCATGTTTTGAGGGAGGGTGCAATTGTCATGCTGACTGCAGGAATGTCCACCAGAGCTGTTGCCAGAGAATTTTATGTTATTTTCTCTACCATAAGCTGCCTCAAATGACATTTTAAAGAATTAGGCAGTATGTCCAACCGGCCTCTCAACCACAGATCACGTGGATGGCATCGTGGGCAAGCAATTTGCTGATTACAACGTTGTGAACAGAGTGCCCCATGTGGCGGTGGGGTTATGGTATGGGCAGGCATAAGCTTCGGACAACGAACACAATTGCATTTTATCGATGGCAATTTGAAATCCTGAGGCCCTTTGTCGTGCCATTCATCACCTTATGTTTCAGCATGATAATGCACAGCCCCATGTCACAAAGGTCTGTACACAGTAAGCTGAAAATGTAAGCTGAAAATGTCCCAGTTCTGACATGGCCTGCATATTCACCAGGCATGTCACCGATTGAGCATGTTTGGGATGCTCTGGATCGACGTTTACGACAGCTTGTTCCAGTTCCTGCCAATATCCATCAACTTCACACAGCCATTGAAGAGGAGTGGGACAACATTACACAGGCCACAATCAACAGCCTGATCAGCTCTATGCGAAGGAGATGTGTCGCGCTGCATGAGGCAAATGCTGGTCACACCAGATAATGACTGGGTTTCTGATCCAAACCCCTACTTTTTTTCAAGGCATATGCATATCTGTATTCCCAGTCATGTGAAATCCATAGATTAGGGCCTAATGCATTTATTTCAATTGACTGATTTCCTTATATGAACTGTAACTCAGTAAAATCTTTGAAACTGTTGAATGTTGGGTTTATATTTTTGTATATATACACTAAACATCATTTACACAATACATAAAAAGCAAAACACAATTATCTGAAACAAACACATTGTTCAGTAAAGAAGCCCTCTAACATCTATCTGAATAGCCCTATCGGCACCAACTCCACATGAGGTGCAAAAAAAACTACAAGCAGATTTACCTAACTGGGTAGAGAATGAAGGAATCTGCAGGGTTAGCCATCCCTGAGTCTGGCTCTGGTAACTGGGTAGAGAATGAAGGAATCTCCAGGGTTAGCCATCCCTGAGTCTGGCTCTGGTAACTGGGTAGAGAATGAAGGAATCTCCAGGGTTAGCCATCCCTGAGACTGGCTCTGGTAACTGGGTAGAGAATGAAGGAATCTCCAGGGTTAGCCATCCCTGAGTCTGGCTCTGGTAACTGGGTAGAGAATGAAGGAATCTGCAGGGTCAGCCATCCCTGAGTCTGGCTCTGGTAACTGGGTAGAGAATGAAGGAATCTGCAGGGTCAGCCATCCCTGAGTCTGGCTCTGGTAACTGGGTAGAGAATGAAGGAATCTGCAGGGTTAGCCATCCCTGAGTCTGGCTCTGGTAACTGGGTAGAGAATGAAGGAATCTGCAGGGTTAGTCATCCCTGAGTCTGGCTCTGGTAACTGGGTAGAGAATGAAGGAATCTCCAGGGTCAGCCATCCCTGAGTCTGGCTCTGGTAACTGGGTAGAGAATGAAGGAATCTGCAGGGTTAGTCATCTCTGAGTCTGGCTCTGGTAACTGGGTAGAGAATGAAGGAATCTGCAGGGTTAGTCATCTCTGAGTCTGGCTCTGGTAACTGGGTAGAGAATGAAGGAATCTGCAGGGTTAGCCATCCCTGAGTCTGGCTCTGGTAACTGGGTAGAGAATGAAGGAATCTCCAGGGTTAGCCATCCCTGAGTCTGGCTCTGGTAACTGGGTAGAGAATGAAGGAATCTGCAGGGTTAGCCATCCCTGAGTCTGGCTCTGGTAACTGGGTAGAGAATGAAGGAATCTCCAGGGTTAGCCATCCCTGAGTCTGGCTCTGGTAACTGGGTAGAGAATGAAGGAATCTCCAGGGTTAGCCATCCCTGAGTCTGGCTCTGGTAACTGGGTAGAGAATGAAGGAATCTCCAGGGTTAGCCATCCCTGAGTCTGGCTCTGGTAACTGGGTAGAGAATGAAGGAATCTCCAGGGTTATCCATCCCTGAGTCTGGCTCTGGTAACTGGGTAGAGAATGAAGGAATCTCCAGGGTTAGCCATCCCTGAGTCTGGCTCTGGTAACTGGGTAGAGAATGAAGGAATCTCCAGGGTTAGCCATCCCTGAGTCTGGCTCTGGTAACTGGGTAGAGAATGAAGGAATCTCCAGGGTTAGTCCATCCTGAGTCTGGCTCTGGTAACTGGGTAGAGAATGAAGGAATCTCCAGGGTTAGCCATCCCTGAGTCTGGCTCTGGTAACTGGGTAGAGAATGAAGGAATCTCCAGGGTTATCCATCCCTGAGTCTGGCTCTGGTAACTGGGTAGAGAATGAAGGAATCTCCAGGGTTAGCCATCCCTGAGTCTGGCTCTGGTAACTGGGTAGAGAATGAAGGAATCTCCAGGGTTAGCCATCCCTGAGTCTGGCTCTGGTAACTGGGTAGAGAATGAAGGAATCTCCAGGGTTAGCCATCCCTGAGTCTGGCTCTGGTAACTGGGTAGAGAATGAAGGAATCTCCAGGGTTAGCCATCCCTGAGTCTGGCTCTGGTAACTGGGTAGAGAATGAAGGAATCTCCAGGGTTAGTCATCTCTGAGTCTGGCTCTGGTAACTGGGTAGAGAATGAAGGAATCTCCCGGGTTAGCCATCCCTGAGTCTGGCTCTGGTAACTGGGTAGAGAATGAAGGAATCTGCAGGGTTAGCCATCCCTGAGACTGGCTCTGGTAACTGGGTAGAGAATGAAGGAATCTCCAGGGTTAGCCATCCCTGAGTCTGGCTCTGGTAACTGGGTAGAGAATGAAGGAATCTCCAGGGTTAGCCATCCCTGAGTCTGGCTCTGGTAACTGGGTAGAGAATGAAGGAATCTCCAGGGTTAGCCATCCTGAGTCTGGCTCTGGTAACTGGGTAGAGAATGAAGGAATCTCCAGGGTTATCCATCCCTGAGTCTGGCTCTGGTAACTGGGTAGAGAATGAAGGAATCTCCAGGGTTAGCCATCCCTGAGTCTGGCTCTGGTAACTGGGTAGAGAATGAAGGAATCTCCAGGGTTAGCCATCCCTGAGTCTGGCTCTGGTAACTGGGTAGAGAATGAAGGAATCTCCAGGGTTAGTCATCTCTGAGTCTGGCTCTGGTAACTGGGTAGAGAATGAAGGAATCTCCCGGGTTAGCCATCCCTGAGTCTGGCTCTGGTAACTGGGTAGAGAATGAAGGAATCTCCAGGGTTATCCATCCCTGAGTCTGGCTCTGGTAACTGGGTAGAGAATGAAGGAATCTCCAGGGTTAGCCATCCCTGAGTCTGGCTCTGGTAACTGGGTAGAGAATGAAGGAATCTCCAGGGTCAGCCATCCCTGAGTCTGGCTCTGGTAACTGGGTAGAGAAATAAGGAATCTTCAGGGTCAGCCATCCCTGAGTCTGGCTCTGGTAACTGGGTAGAGAATGAAGGAATCTTCAGGGTCAGCCATCCCTGAGTCTGGCTCTGGTAACTGGATAGAGAATGAAGGAATCTCCAGGGTTAGCCATCCCTGAGTCTGGCTCTGGTAACTGGGTAGAGAATGAAGGAATCTCCAGGGTTAGCCATCCCTGAGTCTGGCTCTGGTAACTGGGTAGAGAATGAAGGAATCTCCAGGGTTAGCCATCCCTGAGTCTGGCTCTGGTAACTGGGTAGAGAATGAAGGAATCTTCAGGGTCAGCCATCCCTGAGTCTGGCTCTGGTAACTGGGTAGAGAATGAAGGAATCTCCAGGGTTAGCCATCCCTGAGTCTGGCTCTGGTAACTGGATAGAGAATGAAGGAATCTTCAGGGTCAGCCATCCCTGAGTTTGGCTCTGGTAACTGGGTAGAGAATGAAGGAATCTCCAGGGTTAGCCATCCCTGAGTCTGGCTCTGGTAACTGGGTAGAGAATGAAGGAATCTTCAGGGTCAGCCATCCCTGAGTCTGGCTCTGGTAACTGGGTGGAGAATGAAGGAATCTCCAGGGTTATCCATCCCTGAGTCTGGCTCTGGTAACTGGGTAGAGAATGAAAGAATCTCCAGGGTTAGTCATCCCTGAGTCTGGCTCTGGTAACTGGGTAGAGAATGAAGGAATCTCCAGGGTTAGCCATCCCTGAGTCTGGCTCTGGTAACTGGGTAGAGAATGAAAGAATCTCCAGGGTTAGTCATCCCTGAGTCTGGCTCTGGTAACTGGGTAGAGAATGAAAGAATCTCCAGGGTTAGTCATCCCTGAGTCTGGCTCTGGTAACTGGGTAGAGAATGAAAGAATCTCCAGGGTTAGTCATCCCTGAGTCTGGCTCTGGTAACTGGGTAGAGAATGAAGGAATCTCCAGGGTTAGCCATCCCTGAGTCTGGCTCTGGTAACTGGGTGGAGAATGAAGGAATCTCCAGGGTTAGCCATCCCTGAGTCTGGCTCTGGTAACTGGGTAGAGAATGAAGGAATCTCCAGGGTTAGCCATCCCTGAGTCTGGCTCTGGTAACTGGGTAGAGAATGAAGGAATCTTCAGGGTCAGCCATCCCTGAGTCTGGCTCTGGTAACTGGGTAGAGAATGAAGGAATCTTCAGGGTCAGCCATCCCTGAGTCTGGCTCTGGTAACTGGGTAGAGAATGAAGGAATCTCCAGGGTTAGCCATCCCTGAGTCTGGCTCTGGTAACTGGGTAGAGAATTAAGGAATCTTCAGGGTCAGCAATCCCTGAGTCTGGCTCTGGTAACTGGGTAGAGAATGAAGGAATATCCAGGGTTAGTCATCCCTGAGTCTGGCTCTGCTAACTGGATAGAGAATGAAGGAATCTGCAGGGTTAGCCATCCCTGAGTCTGGCTCTGGTAACTGGGTAGAGAATGAAGGAATATCCAGGGTTAGTCATCCCTGAGTCTGGCTCTGCTAAATGGATAGAGAATGAAGGAATCTCCAGGGTCAGCCATCCCTGAGTCTGGCTCTAGTAACTGGGTAGAGAATGAAGGAATATCCAGGGTTAGTCATCCCTGAGTCTGGCTCTGGTAACTGGGTAGAGAATGAAGGAATCTGCAGGGTTAGCCATCCCTGAGTCTGGCTCTGGTAACTGGGTAGAGAATGAAGGAATCTCCAGGGTTAGCCATCCCTGAGTCTGGCTCTGGTAACTGGGTAGAGAATGAAGGAATCTCCAGGGTTAGCCATCCCTGAGTCTGGCTCTGGTAACTGGGTAGAGAATGAAGGAATCTCCAGGTTTAGCCATCCCTGAGTCTGGCTCTGGTAACTGGGTAGAGAATGAAGGAATCTCCAGGGTTAGCCATCCCTGAGTCTGGCTCTGGTAACTGGGTAGAGAATGAAGGAATCTCCAGGGTTAGCCATCCCTGAGTCTGGCTCTGGTAACTGGGTAGAGAATGAAGGAATCTCCAGGGTTATCCATCCCTGAGTCTGGCTCTGGTAACTGGGTAGAGAATGAAGGAATCTCCCGGGTTAGTCATCCCTGAGTCTGGCTCTGGTAACTGGGTAGAGAATGAAGGAATCTCCAGGGTTAGCCATCCCTGAGTCTGGCTCTGGTAACTGGGTAGAGAATGAAGGAATCTCCAGGGTTAGACATCCCTGAGACTGGCTCTGGTAACTGGGTAGAGAATGAAGGAATCTCCAGGGTTAGCCATCCCTGAGTCTGGCTCTGGTAACTGGGTAGAGAATGAAGGAATCTCCAGGGTCAGCCATCCCTGAGTCTGGGTCTGGTAACTGGGTGGAGAATGAAGGAATCTCCAGGGTTAGCCATCCCTGAGTCTGGCTCTGGTAACTGGGTAGAGAATGAAGGAATCTCCAGGGTTAGCCATCCCTGAGTCTGGCTCTGGTAACTGGGTAGAGAATGAAGGAATCTCCAGGGTTAGCCATCCCTGAGTCTGGCTCTGGTAACTGGGTAGAGAATGAAGGAATCTCCAGGGTTAGCCATCCCTGAGTCTGGCTCTGGTAACTGGGTGGAGAATGAAGGAATCTCCAGGGTTAGTCATCCCTGAGTCTGGCTCTGGTAACTGGGTGGAGAATGAAGGAATCTCCAGGGTTAGCCATCCCTGAGTCTGGCTCTGGTAACTGGGTAGAGAATGAAGGAATCTCCAGGGTTAGTCATCCCTGAGTCTGGCTCTGGTAACTGGGTAGAGAATGAAGGAATCTCCAGGGTTAGCCATCCCTGAGTCTGGCTCTGGTAACTGGGTAGAGAATGAAGGATTCTCCAGGGTCAGCCATCCCTGAGTCTGGCTCTGGTAACTGGGTGGAGAATGAAGGAATCTCCAGGGTTAGCCATCCCTGAGTCTGGCTCTGGTAACTGGATAGAGAATGAAGGAATCTCCAGGGTTAGCCATCCCTGAGTCTGGCTCTGGTAACTGGGTAGAGAATGAAGGAATCTCCGGGGTTAGCCATCCCTGAGTCTGGGTCTGGTAACTGGGTAGAGAATGAAGGAATCTCCGGGGTTAGCCATCCCTGAGTCTGGCTCTGGTAACTGGGTAGAGAATGAAGGAATCTCCGGGGTTAGCCATCCCTGAGTCTGGCTCTGGTAACTGGGTGGAGAATGAAGGAATTGGGCTCCAGAGGGGAGCCATCCCAACCATTCTGGAGCCCCTCCACTCTGGAGCCCATCCATTCATGAGCCCCTCCACTCTGCTGGAGCCCCTCCACTCTGGAGCCCCTCCACTCTGGAGGCCCTACCCTCTGCTGAGGCCCTCCACTCTGGAGCCCATCCATTCTGGAGCCCCTCCACTCTGGAGCCCCTCCACTCTGGAGCCTCTCCACTCTGGAGCCCATCCACTCTGGAGCCCCTGCACTCTGGAGCCCCTCCATTCTGGAGCCCCTGCACTCTGGAGCCCCTCCATTCTGGAGCCCATCCACTCTGGAGCCCCTCCACTTTGGAACCCTTCCACTCTGCTGGAGCCCCTCCATTCTGGAGCCCCTACCCTCTGCTGAGGCCCTCCACTCTGGAGCCCCTCCATTCTGGAGCCCCTACCCTCTGCTGAGGCCCTCCACTCTGGAGCCTCTCCACTCTGGAGCCCCTCCACTCTGGAGTCCCTCCATTCTGGAGCCCATCCACTCTGGAGCCCCTCCACTTTGGAACCCTTCCACTCTGGAGCCCCTCCACTCTGCTGGAGCCCCTCCACTTTGGCCAGATGGCTCTGGGCAGGATCCACTTTCTGGTGTTTAATTATGATCGTAATCAGGGGAAATTGGGATCAATTAAAAAGAGAGGGAAATTAATGAAACGCCATCGAGAGCCACGAGCAGAGAGACAAGCAGGCCCGGACAGTTCTCGTAATCGTCTCTCGATTCTACCATCTCACTAGCATTAGCAAATCATTGGGCATTCGCTGGTGAAATCATCTATCTAGCAAAATGCCCAATTATACATTAATGCTAGTGAGATTGTAGTTGACTCTGGCAGATGTGATGTTGACCTCTGTATGAAAAGTTAGCTAAATGTCTGAGTGGATTTAATCTCATTTCATTCATATACTGTATCATCCACTAATGATCATTCTGATTACGTTAAAAAAAACATTGGCAAAAAACTGACTTGTCAACGATGAAAATGACAATGTCAGCAGGAAAAGACGAAGGTTGTGATAACAAAATGACAGCAATTAAAATGAGCATTTTACCATTAAAAATGTGTTATAGAGGTCTATTTTGTGTGAATGTTTATTACAACACAACACACAAATTGTTTTCGATGCATGTCTGGGACGATGGTATTCTGATCAAAGTGTTAAAGACAGGCCGTCTGGTGTGTGGCAACTGGCAACCGTTCAACTGCACCCCAAGCACACGTGCACACACGCACATACACACACACACACACACACACACCCCCCAAGCACACGTGCACACACGTACATACACACACACACACCCCAAGCTGTTCCTGTCATACGGCAAGGTGTTGGTCACCACCTGAGCAAGAAGGACAGGAGGAGAGAAGAGGAGAGGGAAGGGGAATGGCGGAAGAGAAGAGGAGAGGGAAGGGGAATGGAGGAAGAGTTGAGGAGAGGGAAGGGGAATGGAGGAAGAGTTGAGGAGAGGGAAGGGGAATGGCGGAAGAGATGAGGAGAGGGAAGGGGAATGGAGGAAGAGTTGAGGAGAGGGAAGGGGAATGGCGGAAGAGATGAGGAGAGGGAAGGGGAATGGAGGAAGAGAAGAGGAGAGGGAAGGGGAATGGAGGAAGAGTTGAGGAGAGGGAAGGGGAATGGAGGAGAGATGAGGAGAGGGAAGGGGAATGGCGGAAGAGAAGTGGAGAGGGAAGGGGAATGGAGGAAGAGAAGAGGAGAGGGAAGGGGAATGGCGGAAGAGATGAGGAGAGGGAAGGGGAATGGCGGAAGAGATGAGGAGAGGGAAGGGGAATGGCGGAAGAGAAGAGGAGAGGGAAGGGGAATGGAGGAAGAGATGAGGAGAGGGAAGGGGAATGGCGGAAGAGAAGAGGAGAGGGAAGGGGAATGGAGGAAGAGAAGAGGAGAGGGAAGGGGAATGGAGGAAGAGATGAGGAGAGGGAAGGGGAATAGCGGAAGAGATGAGGAAAGGGAAGGGGAATGGCGGAAGAGAAGAGGAGAGGGAAGGGGAATGGAGGAAGAGATGAGGAGAGGGAAGGGGAATAGCGGAAGAGAAGAGGAGAGGGAAGGGGAATGGAGGAAGAGATGAGGAGAGGGAAGGGGAATGGAGGAAGAGAAGAGGAGAGGGAAGGGGAATGGCGGAAGAGAAGAGGAGAGGGAAGGGGAATGGAGGAAGAGATGAGGAGAGGGAAGGGGAATGGAGGAAGAGATGAGGAGAGGGAAGGGGAATGGAGGAAGAGAAGTGGAGAGGGAAGGGGAATGGAGGAAGAGATGAGGAGAGGGAAGGGGAATGGAGGAAGAGAAGAGGAGAGGGAAGGGGAATGGAGGAAGAGGAGAGGGAAGGGGAATGGAGGAAGAGATGAGGAGAGGGAAGGGGAATGGAGGAAGAGATGAGGAGAGGGAAGGGGAATGGAGGAAGAGAAGTGGAGAGGGAAGGGGAATGGAGGAAGAGATGAGGAGAGGGAAGGGGAATGGAGGAAGAGAAGAGGAGAGGGAAGGGGAATGGAGGAAGAGAAGAGGAGAGGGAAGGGGAATGGAGGAAGAGAAGAGGAGAGGGAAGGGGAATGGAGGAAGAGAAGAGGAGAGGGAAGGGGAATAGCGGAAGAGATGAGGAGAGGGAAGGGGAATAGCGGAAGAGATGAGGAGAAGGAAGGGGAATGGAGGAAGAGATGAGGAGAGGGAAGGGGAATGGAGGAAGAGATGAGGAGAGGGAAGGGGAATGGAGGAAGAGAAGAGGAGAGGGAAGGGGAATGGAGGAAGAGAAGAGGAGAGGGAAGGGGAATGGAAGAAGAGATGAGGAGAGGGAAGGGGAATGGAGGAAGAGAAGAGGAGAGGGAAGGGGAATGGAGGAAGAGAAGTGGAGAGGGAAGGGGAATGGAGGAAGAGATGAGGAGAGGGAAGGGGAATGGAGGAAGAGATGAGGAGAGGGAAGGGGAATGGAAGAAGAGAAGAGGAGAGGGAAGGGGAATGGAGGAAGAGATGAGGAGAGGGAAGGGGAATGGAAGAAGAGTTGAGGAGAGGGAAGGGGAATGGAGGAAGAGAAGAGGAGAGGGAAGGGGAATGGAGGAAGAGAAGAGGAGAGGGAAGGGGAATGGAGGAAGAGAAGAGGAGAGGGAAGGGGAATGGAGGAAGAGAAGAGGGGGGGGAAGGGGAATGGAGGAAGAGAAGATGGGGGGGAAGGGGAATGGAGGAAGAGAAGAGGAGAGGGAAGGGGAATGGAGGAAGAGAAGAGGGGGGGGAAGGGGAATGGAGGAAGAGAAGAGGAGAGGGAAGGGGAATGGAGGAAGAGAAGAGGAGAGGGAAGGGGAATGGAGGAAGAGATGAGGAGAGGGAAGGGGAATAGCGGAAGAGATGAGGAAAGGGAAGGGGAATGGCGGAAGAGAAGAGGAGAGGGAAGGGGAATGGAGGAAGAGATGAGGAGAGGGAAGGGGAATAGCGGAAGAGAAGAGGAGAGGGAAGGGGAATGGAGGAAGAGATGAGGAGAGGGAAGGGGAATGGAGGAAGAGAAGAGGAGAGGGAAGGGGAATGGCGGAAGAGAAGAGGAGAGGGAAGGGGAATGGAGGAAGAGATGAGGAGAGGGAAGGGGAATGGAGGAAGAGATGAGGAGAGGGAAGGGGAATGGAGGAAGAGAAGAGGAGAGGGAAGGGGAATGGAGGAAGAGGAGAGGGAAGGGGAATGGAGGAAGAGATGAGGAGAGGGAAGGGGAATGGAGGAAGAGATGAGGAGAGGGAAGGGGAATGGAGGAAGAGAAGTGGAGAGGGAAGGGGAATGGAGGAAGAGATGAGGAGAGGGAAGGGGAATGGAGGAAGAGAAGAGGAGAGGGAAGGGGAATGGAGGAAGAGAAGAGGAGAGGGAAGGGGAATGGAGGAAGAGAAGAGGAGAGGGAAGGGGAATGGAGGAAGAGAAGAGGAGAGGGAAGGGGAATAGCGGAAGAGATGAGGAGAGGGAAGGGGAATAGCGGAAGAGATGAGGAGAAGGAAGGGGAATGGAGGAAGAGATGAGGAGAGGGAAGGGGAATGGAGGAAGAGATGAGGAGAGGGAAGGGGAATGGAGGAAGAGAAGAGGAGAGGGAAGGGGAATGGAGGAAGAGAAGAGGAGAGGGAAGGGGAATGGAAGAAGAGATGAGGAGAGGGAAGGGGAATGGAGGAAGAGAAGAGGAGAGGGAAGGGGAATGGAGGAAGAGAAGTGGAGAGGGAAGGGGAATGGAGGAAGAGATGAGGAGAGGGAAGGGGAATGGAGGAAGAGATGAGGAGAGGGAAGGGGAATGGAAGAAGAGAAGAGGAGAGGGAAGGGGAATGGAGGAAGAGATGAGGAGAGGGAAGGGGAATGGAAGAAGAGTTGAGGAGAGGGAAGGGGAATGGAGGAAGAGAAGAGGAGAGGGAAGGGGAATGGAGGAAGAGAAGAGGAGAGGGAAGGGGAATGGAGGAAGAGAAGAGGAGAGGGAAGGGGAATGGAGGAAGAGAAGAGGGGGGGGAAGGGGAATGGAGGAAGAGAAGATGGGGGGAAGGGGAATGGAGGAAGAGAAGAGGAGAGGGAAGGGGAATGGAGGAAGAGAAGAGGGGGGGGAAGGGGAATGGAGGAAGAGAAGAGGAGAGGGAAGGGGAATGGAGGAAGAGTTGAGGAGAGGGAAGGGGAATGGAGGAAGAGTTGAGGAGAGGGAAGGGGAATGGCGGAAGAGATGAGGAGAGGGAAGGGGAATGGAGGAAGAGTTGAGGAGAGGGAAGGGGAATGGCGGAAGAGATGAGGAGAGGGAAGGGGAATGGAGGAAGAGAAGAGGAGAGGGAAGGGGAATGGAGGAAGAGTTGAGGAGAGGGAAGGGGAATGGAGGAGAGATGAGGAGAGGGAAGGGGAATGGCGGAAGAGAAGTGGAGAGGGAAGGGGAATGGAGGAAGAGAAGAGGAGAGGGAAGGGGAATGGCGGAAGAGATGAGGAGAGGGAAGGGGAATGGCGGAAGAGATGAGGAGAGGGAAGGGGAATGGCGGAAGAGAAGAGGAGAGGGAAGGGGAATGGAGGAAGAGATGAGGAGAGGGAAGGGGAATGGCGGAAGAGAAGAGGAGAGGGAAGGGGAATGGAGGAAGAGAAGAGGAGAGGGAAGGGGAATGGAGGAAGAGATGAGGAGAGGGAAGGGGAATAGCGGAAGAGATGAGGAAAGGGAAGGGGAATGGCGGAAGAGAAGAGGAGAGGGAAGGGGAATGGAGGAAGAGATGAGGAGAGGGAAGGGGAATAGCGGAAGAGAAGAGGAGAGGGAAGGGGAATGGAGGAAGAGATGAGGAGAGGGAAGGGGAATGGAGGAAGAGAAGAGGAGAGGGAAGGGGAATGGCGGAAGAGAAGAGGAGAGGGAAGGGGAATGGAGGAAGAGATGAGGAGAGGGAAGGGGAATGGAGGAAGAGATGAGGAGAGGGAAGGGGAATGGAGGAAGAGAAGTGGAGAGGGAAGGGGAATGGAGGAAGAGATGAGGAGAGGGAAGGGGAATGGAGGAAGAGAAGAGGAGAGGGAAGGGGAATGGAGGAAGAGGAGAGGGAAGGGGAATGGAGGAAGAGATGAGGAGAGGGAAGGGGAATGGAGGAAGAGATGAGGAGAGGGAAGGGGAATGGAGGAAGAGAAGTGGAGAGGGAAGGGGAATGGAGGAAGAGATGAGGAGAGGGAAGGGGAATGGAGGAAGAGAAGAGGAGAGGGAAGGGGAATGGAGGAAGAGAAGAGGAGAGGGAAGGGGAATGGAGGAAGAGAAGAGGAGAGGGAAGGGGAATGGAGGAAGAGAAGAGGAGAGGGAAGGGGAATAGCGGAAGAGATGAGGAGAGGGAAGGGGAATAGCGGAAGAGATGAGGAGAAGGAAGGGGAATGGAGGAAGAGATGAGGAGAGGGAAGGGGAATGGAGGAAGAGATGAGGAGAGGGAAGGGGAATGGAGGAAGAGAAGAGGAGAGGGAAGGGGAATGGAGGAAGAGAAGAGGAGAGGGAAGGGGAATGGAAGAAGAGATGAGGAGAGGGAAGGGGAATGGAGGAAGAGAAGAGGAGAGGGAAGGGGAATGGAGGAAGAGAAGTGGAGAGGGAAGGGGAATGGAGGAAGAGATGAGGAGAGGGAAGGGGAATGGAGGAAGAGATGAGGAGAGGGAAGGGGAATGGAAGAAGAGAAGAGGAGAGGGAAGGGGAATGGAGGAAGAGATGAGGAGAGGGAAGGGGAATGGAAGAAGAGTTGAGGAGAGGGAAGGGGAATGGAGGAAGAGAAGAGGAGAGGGAAGGGGAATGGAGGAAGAGAAGAGGAGAGGGAAGGGGAATGGAGGAAGAGAAGAGGAGAGGGAAGGGGAATGGAGGAAGAGAAGAGGGGGGGGAAGGGGAATGGAGGAAGAGAAGATGGGGGGGAAGGGGAATGGAGGAAGAGAAGAGGAGAGGGAAGGGGAATGGAGGAAGAGAAGAGGGGGGGGAAGGGGAATGGAGGAAGAGAAGAGGAGAGGGAAGGGGAATGGCGGAAGAGATGAGGAGAGGGAAGGGGAATGGCGGAAGAGATGAGGAGAGGGAAGGGGAATGGCAGAAGAGAAGAGGAGAGGGAAGGGGAATGGAGGAAGAGAAGAGGGGGGGGAAGGGGAATGGAGGAAGAGATGAGGAGAGGGAAGGGGAATGGCGGAAGAGATGAGGAGAGGGAAGGGGAAAGGTCGGAAGAGATGAGGAGAGGGAAGGGGAATGGCGGAAGAGAAGAGGAGAGGGAGGGGGAATGGAGGAAGAGAAGAGGGGGGGGAGGGGAATGGAGGAAGAAATGAGGAGAGGGAAGGGGAATGGAGGAAGAGAAGAGGGGGGGAAGGGGAATGGAGGAAGAGATGAGGAGAGGGAATGGGAATGGAGGAAGAGAAGAGGAGAGGGAAGGGGAATGGAGGAAGAGATGAGGAGAGGGAAGGGGAATGGAGGAAGAGAAGAGGGGGGGGGGTTGCGAAGGAGATGGAAGCCGACTCGAGGTATGTTGCCCAAGCAGACAGATGCCACCACTGTCGCTGTTGCATTGTGGGATATAAATAGAGTAGCGCCAAGTCGTTCCAACCTTATTGGAACTCAGAGGGACCACCACATTCTGCCAGGATCACCCGCTGGCACCGAAATGAAGAGAGAGAACAATGAGTGTGGTGAGAGAAGCCCTGTGAAAAAGGTGGACCTCCCTCGCTGGCTGTGAACTGTTAATTTACATAACGGACGTGATGGGAAGCAATGGGATGCCTTGGGTCTCTTACTGAGATCTTTTTCTCATTGTAACACTGTCTAATGCAGTGCACTGCAACACTCAAAATCTGTTGTTTTAAAGATGCACTATGCAGAAATCGCTCCACCATTTCCTGGTTGCTCATATTCTAATAGTTCGCCTAATTTCAGTTTGTGTGACAAAACAAGCAAGTATAGTGTAGAGAATCATTGTACCATCTAAATATTTTCCATAACCAAACATCTAAACCGCTGTGAAATATATTTTCCATAACCAAACATCTAAACCGCTGTGAAATATATTTTCCATAACCAAACATCTAAACCGCTGTGAAATATATTTTCCATAACCAAACATCTAAACCGCTGTGAAATATATTTTCCATAACCAAACATCTAAACCGCTGTGAAATATATTTTCTATAACCAAACATCTAAACCGCTGTGAAGTATATTTTCCATAACCAAACATCTAAACCGCTGTGAAATATATTTTCCATAACCAAACATCTAAACCGCTGTGAAATATATTTTCCATAACCAAACATCTAAACCGCTGTGAAATATATTTTCTATAACCAAACATCTAAACCGCTGTGAAATATATTTTCTATAACCAAACATCTAAACCGCTGTGAAATATATTTTCCATAACCAAACATCTAAACCGCTGTGAAATATATTTTCTATAACCAAACATCTAAACCGCTGTGAAATATATTTTCCATAACCAAACATCTAAACCGCTGTGAAATATATTTTCCATAACCAAACATCTAAACCGCTGTGAAATATATTTTCTATAACCAAACATCTAAACCGCTGTGAAATATATTTTCCATAACCAAACATCTAAACCGCTGTGAAATATATTTTCCATAACCAAACATCTTGTATTTTCAGCTGTTTGAGGCTGAAGTACAGAACAAACAGTAAAAGACTGTAAAACTAAACTCGCTCACATAGGGCACAGAGAACAGATCTAGGGCTTCCTAGACTTGCTTTCAAGGAGAATGACTGTAACGGCTTTCCTCCTCCTCTTCATCCGAAGACGAGGAGCAGGGATTGAACCAAAATGCAGCGTTTGAATTCAACATAATATTTATTTACAAAACGGAAAAACACGACAACACTTTAACAAACTACAAAACAATAAACGACGTAGACAGACCTGGACGACGAACTTACATTAAACACGAAGAACGCATGAACGGGAAAACTGACTACCTAAAAGAACGAACGTACAAACAAACCGAGACAGTCCCGTGTGGCGCGACAAACACAGACACAGGAGACAACCACCCACAACAAACAGTGTGAAAACACCTACCTTAATATGACTCTCAATCAGAGGAAATGAAA
The DNA here is from genome assembly GCF_016432855.1 of Salvelinus namaycush. NCBI lineage: Eukaryota > Metazoa > Chordata > Actinopteri > Salmoniformes > Salmonidae > Salvelinus > Salvelinus namaycush. Next base: position 6,264 of record NW_024061622.1, on the reverse strand, counting down.
ACCACCTGCCTCTAATTGAGAGCCATATCAGGTCACCCTTAAACCAACATAGAAACAGAAAACATAGACTGCCCACCCAAACTCACGTCCTGACCAACTAACACATACAAAACTAACAGAAAACAGGTCAGGAACGTGACATAACCCCCCCTCAAGGTGCGAACTCCGGGCGCACCAGCACAAAGTCTAAGGGAGGGTCTGGGTGGGCATCTGACCACGGTGGTGGCTCAGGCTCTGGGCGAGGTCCCCACCCCACCATAGTCAATCCCAGCTTACGTCTCCCCCTTAGAATGACCACCCTCATTTTACACCCACTTAATTTGAAGGGTAACCTTAAGATAAGGGGCAGCACCAGGACAAGGGGCAGCACCAGGACATAGAGATAGCTTAAGACAGAGAGGTAGGTCAGGATAGAGAGGTAGCTCAGGATAGAGGGGCAACTCCGGACTGAAGGGCAGCTCCGGACAGAGAGACAGCTCTGGACTGAGGGGCAGTTCTGGATAGATGGCAGCTCTGGGCTGAGGGGCAGCTCATGACTGGCTGACGGCTCTGGATGCTCATGGCTAGCTGACGGCTCTGGACGCTCATGGCTGGCTGACGGCTCTGGACGCTCATGGCTGGCTGACGGCTCTGGACGCTCATGGCTGGCTGACGGCTCTGGACGCTCATGGCTCACTGGCGGCTCTGGCAGATCCTGTCTGGTTGGCGGCTCTGGCAGATCCTGTCTGGTTGGCGGCTCTGGCAGATCCTGTCTGGTTGGCGGCTCTGGCAGATCCTGTCTGGTTGGCGGCTCTGGCAGATCCTGTCTGGTTGGCGGCTCTGGCAGATCCTGTCTGGTTGGCGGCTCTGGCAGATCCTGTCTGACGAATGGCTCTAGCGGCTCCTGACTGACGAACGGCTCTGACGGCTCGGGACAGACGGGCGGCTCTAATGGCTCGGGACAGACGGATGGCTCAGACGGCGCTGGGGAGACGGATGGCTCAGACGGCGCTGGGGAGACGGATGGCTCAGACGGCGCTGGGGAGACGGATGGCTCAGACGGCGCTGGGGAGACGGATGGCTCAGACGGCGCTGGGGAGACGGATGGCTCAGATGGCGCTGAGGAGACGGATGGCTCAGATGGCGCTGCGGAGACGGATGGCTCTGGCTGATCCTGTCTGGCGGAAGGCTTTGGCTGCTCCTGTCTGGCGGAAGGCTCTAGCGGCTCCTGTCTGGCGGAAGGCTCTAGCGGCTCCTGTCTGGCGGAAGGCTCTGTAGGCTCATGGCAGACGGGCGGCTTTGCAGGCTCATGGCAGACGGGCGGCTTTGAAGGCTCAATACAGACGGGCAGTTCATGCGGCGCTTGGCAGACGGACAGTTCAGGCGCTGTTGGGCAGACGGCAGACTCTGGCCGGCTGAGACGCACTGTAGGCCTGGTGCGTGGTGCCGGAACTGGAGGCACCGGACTGGAGACACGCACTTCAAGCCTAGTGCGGGGAGCAGGGACAGGGCACACTGACCTCTCGAAGCGCACTATAGGCCTGGTGCGTGGTACCGGCACTGGTGGCACCGGGCTGAGTGCACGCACATCAGGACGAGTACGGGGAGAAGGAACAGTGCGTACAGGGCTCTGGAGACGCACAGGAGGCTTAGTGCGTGGTGCCGGAACTGGAGGCACTGGGCTGGAGACACGCACCATAGGGAGAGTGCGTGGAGGAGGAACAGGGCTCTGGAAACGCACTGGAAGCCTGGTGCGTGGAGTAGGCACTGGTGGTACTGGGCTGGGGCGGGGAGGTGGCGCCGGAAATACCGGACCGTGCAGGCGTACTGGCTCCCTTGAGCATTGAGCCTGCCCAACCTTACCTGGTTGAATGCTCCCCGTCGCCCGACCAGTGCGGGGAGGTGGAATAACCCGCACCGAGCTATGTAGGCGAACCGGGGACACCATGCGTAAGGCTGGTGCCATGTAAGCCGGCCCAAGGAGACGTACTGGTGGCCAGATATGTAGAGCCGGCTTCATGACATCCGGCTCAACGCTCAATCTAGCCCTACCAGTGCGGGGAGGTGGAATAACCCGCACCGGGCTATGCACACGTACAGGAGACACCGTGCGCTCTACTGCGTAACACGGTGTCTGCCCGTACTCCCGCTCTCCACGGTTAGCCTGGGAAGTGGGCGCAGGTCTCCTACCTGCCCTTGGCCCACTACCTCTTAGCCCCCCCCCAAGAAATTTTTGGGGTTTCTTCTCGGGCTTCCTTGCTAGCCGCGTACCTTCATATCTCCGGTCTTGAGCTTTATTCTCCGGCTTCCAGCCACGTCTCCTTGCTGCCTCCTCATACCACCGCTCTTGGGCTCTCGCTGCCTCCATCTCCTCACGAGCGCGGCGATATTCCCCAATATGTGCCCAGTGTCCTTTTCCCTCCAAGACTTCTTCCCAAGTCCACGAGTCCTGATTATTTGGTCGCTGCTCGTAGTCACACTGCTTGGTTCTGGTAATTTGGTGGGTGGTTCTGTAACGGCTTTCCTCCTCCTCTTCATCCGAAGAGGAGGAGCAGGGATTGAACCAAAATGCAGCGTTTGAATTCAACATAATATTTATTTACAAAATGGAAAAACACGACAACACTTTAACAAACTACAAAACAATAAACGACGTAGACAGACCTGGACGACGAACTTACATTAAACACGAAGAACGCATGAACAGGAAAACTGACTACCTAAAAGAACGAACGTACAAACAAACCGAGACAGTCCCGTGTGGCGCGACAAACACAGACACAGGAGACAACCACCCACAACAAACAGTGTGAAAACACCTACCTTAATATGACTCTCAATCAGAGGAAATGAAAACCACCTGCCTCTAATTGAGAGCCATATCAGGTCACCCTTAAACCAACATAGAAACAGAAAACATAGACTGCCCACCCAAACTCACATCCTGACCAACTAACACATACAAAACTAACAGAAAACAGGTCAGGAACGTGACAATGACAGATCTATAACTCGTATTTCTATGTGAATCTGGTTGGGTCGCCTCAAAAAGTTACATATTGAAGCTTTAATCCATTTCCGATAGAAGGAACAACATTGAGTACATTATAAAATAATTCAAAATATCTGAGTTATTTCACTCCGTGGAGAAAAGAAAAATGTATATTCATGAGTCTTTCTCACTGTTTTGGCCGACTGTTGCCATGCACACTGAGTATACAAAACATTAAGAACACCTGCATTCTCCATGACATAGACTGACCAGGTGAATCCATGTGAACGCTATGATCCCTTATTGATGTCACGTGTTAAATCCACTCAGTGTAGATGAAGGGGAGGAGACGGGTTAATGAAGGAGTTTTAAGACTTGAGATCATTGAGACATGGAATGTGTATGTGAGCCAATCAGAGGGTGAATGACAAAATATGTAAGTGCCTTTGAACGGGGTATGGTAGTAGGCGCCAGGCGCTCCAGTTTGGGTCAAGAACTGCAACGCTGCTTGATTTTTCACACTCAACAGTTTCCCGTGTGTATCAAGAATGGTCCACCACCCAAAGGACATCCAGCCAACTTGACACGACTGTGGGAAGCATTGGAGTCAACATGGGCCAGCATCCCTGTAGAACGCTTTCGACACCTTGTGGAGGCGTTTCCCCAACGAATTGAGGATGTTCTGTGGGGGGGTGCAAATCAATATTAGGAAGGTGTGTGTGTGTGTGTGTGTGTGTGTGTGTGTGTGTGTGTGTGTGTGTGTGTGTGTGTGTGTGTGTGTGTGTGTGTGTGTGTGTGTGTGTGTGTGTGTGTGTGTGTGTGTGTGTGTGTGTGTGTGTGTGTGTGTGTGTGTGGCTGTGACCATGATGGACGACTTAACAATATTATCCCAGGCAACAATAGACCAATCAGTGGAGGTTTCCTCTCAACCTCGACCTGCCGGTTTCAGTGTAAACATTGTGTGTGTGTGTGTGTGTGTGTGTGTGTAATGGTAGCGATACAATTAGTATTTTCAGTGTCCAGGCATCGTAGTAAGGTGGATTTAAATCATGGTGAAGGGTGTTACCCAGACTCCCCAGCGTTATCCAGATCAGAGGAAGTAGTATACACAACGTATGGAATCTCTGAGGTCCAGATCATACATTACATGACTTTACCACAGATGGCGGACACACCTCACTAACACACCTAACTAACACACCTCACTAACACACCTCACTAACACACCTCACTAACACACCTCACTAACACACCTAACTAACACACCTCACTAACACACCTCACTAACACACCTTACTAACACACCTCACTAACACACCTCACTAACACACCTAACTCACACACCTCACTAACACACCTAACTAACACACCTCACTAACACACCTAACTAACACACCTCACTAACACACCTAACTAACACACCTCACTAACACACCTCACTAACACACCTCACTAACACACCTCACTAACACACCTCACTAACACACCTAACTAACACACCTCACTAACACACCTCACTAACACACCTCACTAACACACCTCACTAACACACCTCACTAACACACCTCACTAACACACCTCACTAACACACCTAACTAACACACCTCACTAACACACCTCACTAACACACCTCACTAACACACCTCACTAACACACCTCACTAACACACCTAACTAACACACCTAACTAACACACCTCACTAACACACCTCACTAACACACCTCACTAACACACCTCACTAACACACCTCACTAACACACCTCACTAACACACCTAACTAACACACCTCACTAACACACCTCACTAACACACCTCACTAACACACCTCACTAACACACCTCACTAACACACCTCACTAACACACCTCACTAACACACCTAACTAACACACCTCACTAACACACCTAACTAACACACCTAACTTAAACACCTCACTAACACACCTAACTAACACACCTAACTAACACACCTCACTAACACACCTCACTAACACACCTAACTAACACACCTAACTAACACACCTAACTAACCTAACTAACCTCGGCGTTACTCTTGACCCTGATCTCTCTTTTGACGAACATATCAAGACTGTTTCAAGGACAGCTTTTTTCCATCTACGTAACATTGCAAAAATCAGAAATGTTCTGTCCAAAAATGATGCAGAAAAATTAATCCATGCATTTGTTACTTCTAGGCTAGACTACTGCAATGCTCTACTTTCCGGCTACCCGGATAAAGCACTAAATAAACTTCAGTTAGTGCTAAATACGGCTGCTAGAATCCTGACTAGAACCAAGAAATTTGATCATATTACTCCAGTGCTAGCTTCCCTACACTGGCTTCCTGTTAAGGCAAGGGCTGATTTCAAGGTTTTACTGTTAACCTATAAAGCGTTACATGGGCTTGCTCCTACCTATCTTTCCGAGTTGGTCCTGCCGTACATACCTACACGTACGCTACGGTCACAAGACGCAGGCCTCCTAATTGTCCCTAGAATTTCTAAGCAAACAGCTGGAGGCAGGGCTTTCTCCTATAGATCTCCATTTTTATGGAATGGTCTGCCTACCCATGTGAGAGACGCAGACTCGGTCTCAACCTTTAAGTCTTTACTGAAGACTTATCTCTTCAGTAGGTCATATGATTGAGTGTAGTCTGGCCCAGGAGTGTGAAGGTGAACGGAAAGGCTCTGGAGCAACGAACCGCCCTTGCTGTCTCTGCCTGGCCGGTTCCCCTCCACTGGGATTCTCTACCTCTAACCCTATTACAGGGGCTGAGTCACTGGCTTACTGGTGCTCTTTCATGCCGTCCCTAGGAGGGGTGCGTCACTTGAGTGGGTTGAGTTACTGACGTGATCTTCCTGTCTGGGTTGGCGCCCCCCCTTGGTTTGTGCTGTGGTGGAGATCTTTGTGGGCTATACTCGGCCTTGTCTCAGGATTGTAAGTTGGTGGCTGAAGATATCCCTCTAGTGGTGCGGGGGCTGTGCTTTGGCAAAGTGGGTGGGGTTATATCCTTCCTGTTTGGCCCTGTCCGGGGGTATCATCGGATGGGGCCACAGTGTCTCCTGACCCCTCCTGTCTCAGCCTCCAGTATTTATGCTGCAGTAGTTTGTGTCGGGGGGCTAGGGCCAGTTGGTTATATCTGGAGTACTTCTCCTGTCTTATCCAGTGTCCTGTGGGAATTTAAGTATGCTCTCTCTAATTTTCTCCTTCTCTCTTTCTTTCTCTCTCTCGGAGGACCTGAGCCCTAGGACCATACGTCAGGACTACTGGGCATGATGACTCCTTGCTGTCCCCA